>NW_003307564.1:1786039-1819997 GCF_000143455.1 Volvox carteri f. nagariensis
CCCCAAGCACCACACCCGGACAACTAACCCCACTATCCCCCCAACCCCCCATACTCAGCGGAGGGCCTTTTCTCGCATGACACCATCACCCCTTCACTGTTTTTTACCACCATCACCACCACCACCACCACCACCACCACCACCACCACCGCCGCCGCCACCACCACCGCCGCCAACCCATCCATTTATCCATGCAATCCCCATCAGCTCGTTACCCGCCACCACCACCCGCCACCCGCCACCTTACCTGCAATCCATCCACCACGTACAGGAACCCGTCGAATGCGGGAACAACCACCTGCGAAGCCGCATTCAAACCCCCAACACCAGCATTGGGGAGGGAAAGCGAAGAGGGAGACAAGGCAATTAGGTAACGGGCGGGGGGAAGACGAAATGAGTTGGGAACACATAGAAATCGGGCTGGAGGCGGTTGGGGCCATGATAAGGCCTGTGACCCGTCGCGGCGTGTGAAACACACCCCACCCACCCACCCCACCCCTCCCTCGGGGACAAACTGCCTTCCACTGCACACCTGCATTCCAGTGCCCTCGACAAGGTGGGTGATGGTGGGCGCGGCCTGGATCCTGTGGGGAAGAACCGACAAACCGACAGACAAACAGGGGGGTGACAGACAGACAGACAGGCGGGTGGGTGGGCGGAGGTTGTGTTCCTCCCTACCCCCCCTTCGCTCCCCTTTCCCCCCCTTCCTCCCTACCCCCCCTTCCTCCCTACCCCCCCTTCCTCCCTACCCCCCTTTCGCTCCCCTTTCCCCCCTTCACTCCCCTTTCCCCCTCACTGCAATCCTCCCTCCCAGTTTCATCCCCCTCCCCCCCCCACACAAACACTCTTAGTCTGTCCGCCGGCCACCCATACCCGCATTTACCCCCTCGTCCACCTCCTCACCTGCCCCTCGCCCTGTACGGCCAGTTGGGAATCGGGACACCTAGCACCGGGTGTGGAGGTACGCAGGAGTGTGTGTGTGTGTGTGTATTTCCCGGGGGAATTGAAGTCGAGACGGGGCAGGGGGGAGGGGAGCAGGGAGAAAAGTTATGGCTCAGAACGGGAAAAAACTTTCACATTTTCTGTTGGGGCGGTTGTTGGGGAGGGAGGAAGATGTCTGTGACCCATGGGTCATTAACAGTCTCATTATCAGTCCGAGCTACGCTATTGTATCGCTGTTCACCTTTCCCCCCTAACCACAACCCTAAAACCCCCTAACTCCCACGCAAAACACACCCCTAGAACAGCCCTTCCCCCCTAACCCCAAACCCTCCAACCCCCTCCCGGCGGTCGCAGCTGCCAAGTCCCATTCCACTGCATCAAGACACCACCCGCAGGGAACGACGTCCCCTGCTTCCCCAGAAAAAAAACATCTCTGGTATCTGCCTTCGTTCGCCAGTGGTTCATCTTACCCCCAAACAAAACACACACACACACACCATTCCACCACCACCATCATTATCGACCCGACCGCCTTCACCCCCTCTCCCTCCACGGCCATCCCATCCCTCGCCCCCATCCCCCGGGGTGGACGGACGACCCCCACCGCCTCCCCTCCCCTCGCCTCCCCTCTGTTCTCCTCTCCTCTCTCTTACCTGTAGATCCCGCCAACGCGTAGATGTAGCCACTTGCCGTACCCACCACCACCTGGCGGGTTGGGGTTGGGTTGGGGGGCCAGGTGGGAATGTGGGGGCGGGTGGGGTGGGGGGAAATGGGTGGGTTTCTATGGATGGGGGTTTGAGGAGCCCAGGGCTCCACACGATACATACCCCAAAAGGTAAACAGGTTGGGGATGAGGGCGGCCGTCAGATCTCAGGCGTGGTGGTTTTCAAGGTATTCGGTTCGATTCCCGGTACCGGGGGTTAACACCCTCTCTCCCTGCGCCATGCCGCCCATTCGAGTGTGGCCCCTCTATGGCTCCTCAACTTTACTCCTCTCCCCTCCCCACACACACACCCATACACACACAGCACACAGCACACACACACACACCCCACATGTACACATACACAGCAGCACACGCGCCCCGATCCGCCAGGGCAGCACGCACAATCCCCCTCCCTCACCTCGAGCTGCCCGTCACCGTCGATATCCCCGGCCACCGCGCCCTGAAGCACATCAAGCAAAGTTTCAGTTCAGAGGGCAACGCCAATCCAAAGGGGAGGAGGGGGAGGGGGAGGGGGAGGGGACGACGAACCACTAACGAGTGAAGGGGGGAAAGGAGGAGTGGGGAGGAGGAGGGGGGTAAGAGGGGAGTAAGAAGAGTGTGTTTATCGAACACCCCGGTTATGTCCCTCGGGGCCGAGTACACCCACACGAACGAATGAACGAATGAGGGGAAGACGGAACGCGGTGGCGCCAACGGCCAACACGAGGGCGGTGGGAGTGAGAGGGAGAGAGGGAGGCGCAAGGCCTGGGACGCAGGCACAGACAGACGTAAAGCGCGATGTAGGTGGGGGCCTGCGTTTTATCTAGATGAAGTCCTCGCCGGGGTAAATGCCACTGATTGTGCTACTGATGCTGCTTTGGGCATGGGGAGCACCCGTAGCACCCGTAGCACCCGTAGCGGCAGTAGCAGCGGCAGGGTGATGACAGCCACTGCGCACACTCCCCACCTGCACCTCCACCCATACACACCCCAAAACCCCCACCCCGGACCCCCCCCACACACACACACAAACACACCTGCGACACCGCCGACCTCACGTGGCGCTCCCACACCTCCTCACCCTTCACGTTGAAGGCAGCCATGTTGCCGCGCATGTCGGCTGGCGGGGGTTTACGGTAGAGGAAGGGTTTCAGAGGGTTTGGGTTTGGGGGCCGGGGGGTTGAAGGCAGGGAGGGGAGGGGTGAGGGGTGGGGGGGGGGATGATAGGCCACAACGGGGTTGGGAAGATGTAGTCTGCGTACATATGTCAGTATGTACCGTTTACGTGAACTTTGCCGCGAGGGGAAAGGAAGCGCCAAGGATGGCATGACACACAATCAATCGTACGCCGAAACACACACACACACACACACACATGGCGGCCGAGCAGCCCCGCGGGCCCCCGTCCACTACTGTGTCCCCCTTACACACACACACACACACACACACAACCGACTCGGGTTCTTATTCCAACGATCCGGTCATCCATCATGGGCTCCACCCACAACCACCACAACCACAACCACCCACACACAAACTCCCCCCAATCCTCCCCCCAATTCCCCCCCCCCACCACCTCCTCACAAATGAATATCTCCAGGTCTCCGTCGTTGTTAATATCGGCCACCAGCGGCTGCGCCTGGATCTCCCCCATCTGAATGGGCCACCCAGGCACGGGGTCGCCCCTGCAGCAGGAGCGTGTGTGTGTACGGGAAGGGGGAGGTGTGTGTGTGTGTGTGTGTGTGATGGAGAGAGCGCGAGAGGGTACCCGTTGAGGGGGGAAATGAAAATGAGTTGGCCTAGGAAACAAAGGTGGCGGAGGGACCGTTGGGCCACATCATATACCTGCAAGAAGCCATGGGCGTGTGTCTCTTCTTGTGTGCGTATGTGCATGTGTGTGTGTGTGTGTGTTTTGGGGGGAAAGGGGGGAAAAGGGGGGGAAAGGGGGGGAAAGGGGGGGAAAGTAGATTCAAATGTCCTCAATGGGGGCTCAGAGAGGCCAGGACCGGATGACGCTGCACACGTCCAAACCTCCCCATCCCCCGCCAGCACCAGCCCCACCCGACTTCACCGCTTCCCTCTCCATTCCCCGCCACCCCACCCCCCACCCCAGTAACCCCCCCCTCATTCCCCCCTCTCCTCCTTACTTGTGATCCAGCACGTAGAGGAAGCCCATAGACGTCCCCACCACCACCTCCAGCTTGCCATCCCCGTTGATGTCCACCAAGGTGGGGGAGGAGTAGGCGTAGGCCTGGGGGTGAGGGGGGGTAGTAAAGAGGGGTGAGGGCAGGTGAGGGCAGGTGAGGGCAGGTGAGGTAACGTGGAACACCGTGGGACGAGGAATTCCCCCCCCCACCCCAATTTCCCCCCCCCCACCCCAATTCCCCCCCCCCACCCCAATTCCCCCCCCCACCCCAATTTCCCCCCCCCCACCCCAACTCCCCCCCACCACCCCAATTTCCCCCCTCACCCCGAAACACACGCGTGTTCTCGCGATGTGCGTCCTAAGCAACAGCGGAGCAACGGGACCCGCACCCACCACCCGCAGCGGGCCCCCCCCAAAAATACACACTACACGCGCAGATACTAGTAACCAGACACACACACACGCATATACGCACCTTGTACGTGGCCGTGTCCGTCGACAGGTCCAGATGCTGGACCCACTTCTCAGAGCGAGTACGCAAATCCAACACCACCACACCACCTGCACGTGGGGTTTTGGGGGGTTTAGGGGTTTGGGGGTTTTGGTCCTGGGGGAAAAGAGATCATATGAGTGAGTCAACTGCCGACATTGGATTGGATTTTAGGGCTTCGGTTTCGGTGCTATGTTGGAGCCGGGGTGTTGGTGCCCCCTCCTCGCATCTCCCTCCCTTGACTCCCCGTTTCCTTTCCGCCTCCTCTTGCCCTCCCTCCGCCGTGCCGCCTCTCGTAAACCCAACCCCCCGAAACCCCCCCCCACCCACCCACCCACTGCAACCCCACTCACTGGCCACATACTTGGACAAGTCAATACCCTGCAGGCATACAAACATACGGATAAAAGTACGAATGTACGAGGAGTACGAGAACGCTGCGTGTGTGTACGTGCATGTGTGTATGACGATGAAAAGCGGGAGGCGCTTTCCCCAACCCCCCTCCGGCCCCATCTCCTCCCCTCCTCCCAATAACACAAAGTAGTGAGATAAGCTAACGGGACCGGCGTTGATAGATGTGTGCCGGATAGAAGAAAGAGTGAAACCACATCTGCAAGGAAAACAAAGGGTTGACTAACTGCCGATGCCCGAGGGGGATGTGGGATTGGGTCCGGGGGGGGGGATTTAAGTTTACACGCCCGGAACAATACGCTCGGAACCCCCAACAACACACACACACACACACACAGCAGCAGTAGCAGCAGCAGCAGCTATCCCCCCTCCCTCCCCGCCCCCTGGTTACGGATGGCTTCCTTGCAAATAATATTGACAATGAAATTGCAAGGGAGAGGAACAAACCGTAGGAAAGTGGGGCTCAATTCGCCAAGTGGTGAAGTGGCTCTTTACCATATACACCGACTTAGCATTTAAATCCATAACTAGCTTGCATATACATACATAGCTGCATACACATATATGTGTCCATACAGCAAAGAAGCCAAAAAGCCAAGATTTATTGGTTGGTGTACGGAGACCAGGGCAGCCAGCAGGTGATGCCGTACCTTGAGGTCCTTGGCGTGATCTGGGTCGTCGTAGTACTCCCTTAGAGGCGGTGTGGCGCGTGGTGGGGTGAGGGAAGGGGGGGAGGGGGGAGGGAAGACGAACCACGAACGAGTGGGGATGAGGGGGAGGGAACGAGGGAAGGGAAAGGGAGGGGAAGGGAGGCGGGAGAGGGGTTTTAGTGGGGGAGAGGCCGGTAGGCAGGGGGGATAGCTGGTGGGGTGGGGAGAGGGGGACAACACTCGAGGGGGGGTACAGCACATGGGCCGAGGAGCGCCGGAAGCGGAAGCCGTCAACTGCAGGGTTTTATCAACTGGTAGACAGACAGACAGACAGACAGACAGACAGGCAAGTAGACAGACAGACAGATAGACAGAGATCAATATATATATATGTTGATTTCTTTGTCTCTCTCTCTGTCTCTGGCAGACATCAGAAGGCGCGCAGGCATGCCATGACTTTTACAAACAGGCACAGACGGCACAGACGCGGAATGGTCACTGGGGGGAAGGCCCGGTGATGGTGATGGAGAGGTGGGTGATGGTATTTCAGGATGATGGTGTGGATTGGAAAGGAGGGAACAGGCTGCAGGCGCAGCGAAACCCCCCCCCCGCTGACACCCCGCCTCCTCACCCCACATAAGCCATTACCACCCAGCCTGGCACATCAACCCGCCGTACCTGTCGTAAAAGTACGACACGGCGAGTACGAGCTCGTCGTGTCCGTCCCCGTCAATGTCGGCTATGGCGGGCGTGGTCATGACGTGCGGGTCCACATACACGTACCCGCCGGCGGCGTCTGGGTGCCCGGACTGAGGGGGGTTGAGGGGTTGGAGGGCGGGCGGGAGTAAGGAAAAAGGTGGGAAGAAAAAGGAGAGAAAAAGGTGAAAAAGAAAGAATGACATAAGCGCGGGGCATAACTGCGGTGAGGTGGGAGTTTACACACACCTTCAACCCACAGATCTTCAACTCCCCCCCACACACAGACGCCTTCCGTGATCTTTACACTCGGATAACGCCGGCCTACATAACTCATAACATTTAATCACACATACACACATACAGATATAATCCCCACAGAGGTGCTTGCCCACCTGCACGAAGTCCTCCTCCCCCCAGCCCCCATGCGCCCTGGACCCCCCGTGGTAGTCCCCCAGGTACAGGTGCCGGTAGCTGTCCACTTGGAGCTCGTCAGGGTTGGCAGCCCGGGGGTCATCTGGCGGAGGAAAAGGGGGGAAAAGGGGGAAAGACGAACCACACACGATTGAAGCTGCTGCCAGGGCCAGAGAGTAGGGGGAATTAAGAAAGGGGGAATTAAGGTTTTAATGACGATAAGATACCCGCCCTTCTTATGCGTTTTTATCATCAACGTTCTTCCTCTGCGTTCACATCATGAGCACCAACGATATCCCCTACTTCCCTACCCATCCCGACCCCTTGGCCCCCATACCATCCCTACAACCATACCATCCCCCCCACACACACACACCTCCGTGCTCATGCAGCGCCGCATCGCTCTCCCGCAGCTCTGCCGTACTCTCCAAATCCCCAAACTCGTCGTACTCCAGCCTCCCCAGGAAGGACTCCAGACCGCCGCCGCCAGCGGCGGCCCCCAGGTCCATCGTCGCCTCCGCATCATCCGCCTGACCGCGACCCGCATCAAACCCGCCGTCGGAAAACTCCCCGCCGTCAAACTCACCACCCGAGTCCGCTCCATCATCACCGCCATCACCAACACCACTGTCATCGTCCTGCACTTGTTGCAGCTGTTGCTGCTGGTCAAAGTCGACGATGTCATTATCGCCAAGGACGTCTGCGTAAGGGTTGTCTTCGAAGATTTGGAAGGAATCAGCGGCCTCCTGAGATACGGCCTCGCCGGCGCCGCCCATCTCAACGGTCGCGGCGCCACTGACGGCATCGCCCCCGTCCGCGAGCTGCATTAGCCGGCGCCGACTGGCAGGGCTGTCATGGGTACCATTCAGAGTTTCCCGAAACGATGGGAGTGGGGAGTCGGGAAGGGGTTGGGGTTGCGGTGATTTGATATATGCAAAGCCAAGGAAAGAGTGGGGTGGGAGAAAAGAGGGGAGGCGGAAAAGGGTGTTTAAGGCACACACACACACACACACACCACGTCAAGGGTATGTGTCTGTGTGGGGGGGTGTATTCAGGGGGCAAAAGCTGGGAAGGGTTTTACCAGAATTCCCAGCGCGTCACAGGTAGGCCCGACACACACACACACACACACACACACACGCACACCCACACCCTCAACGGCGTCGCTCCTGCAGCCAGACGCCTCACCGCCACTCACCTAGCAGTAATCGTCGCCTGCTGCTGTACCGGCGGCGGCGGCGGCGGCGACAGCGACGGCGAGGGGCTGGCTCCGCCTCCACCACTGCTGCCGCTACTGCCGCTGCTGGTGCCATTCCCGCCTTCCCCCAGCTCCTGCTGCAAAAGCTGCTGCTTCAGCGCCGCCACAACCAAGTCGTAAAATATGACGTTGGTGGCCCGGGCCTCCTCCATCAGCTTGTCAGCCGCTAGGTCGCCGTACTTTGCCCTGGGGCGGGTGAAGAGGGGGAAAGACGAACCACACACGATTGAAGCTGCTGCCAGGGCAAGAGAAGAGGGGGGAGGAGAGGTTTTGCGACGTGTTGTTGTGCCGGGTATGGTCCGGTCCGTAGGTAGTAGCGGAAAGATGCGGCCTCGCCCGGTTGCGGGGTGGGTTCTGCAATGTCGCCTAACGTTTTAGCTTCGCGTTACCTCACGTCAAGTCTCGTCGTGTTGTGTTGTGTAATGTCATGTCGCGTTGTGTTTTACTGTGTTGTGCCGTGTCGTGTTGTTGGGTGTGGTGTGGTGTGGTGTGGTTCCGGGCAGGGCAGGGCCCAGCCGGATGTCGGAATATGGTTATGAAGGACAGAGGGACGTGGGCCTTATGAAGGACCTATGGGCCTATTAGGAAGGGGGTTTAGAGGGGGTTGCAGATCAGAGGCTGGGGCTGGGGTTATAGAAACTCATGGGGTGCTGCGGAGGGGGGGGAGACGAACCACTGACGATTGAAGCAGATGCCGGAGGTAGATAGACGGATACTCCAGCTGGGTATGGGGAGGAAACGCACGTAGCCCACTGCCCACCCACCCATCACCCAGTTCAACAACCGACCCACGGGTCCTTCCTTCCTTCCCTCGCTCCTCTCCTACGCCTCCTACCTGTACTCGGTAATCTGGCGCACAAACCTCTTCACACGATCCTCCATGCTTGCAGTCCGTTGAGATTCACCACCGCTGATGCCGGAGGGGGTGGAGTCCCCTCTACCTACCCCCTGCTGCTGCTGCTGCTGCTGCGTCTTGCCACCGGGGCCCCCTCCTTCCCCTCCTCTTCCTCCACCGCCGCTGCTGCTGTTTCGCAACTGTGTACACAAGCACAGGGATGGTCGTTATGGCAATTGCGGGGGGGAAGGGGATGGTGGCTGTGTAAGGCCGCACGGTCTCTGACTTAGACCAGCAAGTCAAGCGCGTAAGAGTGTATGTGGTGGTGGGTTGGGGGGCCCTGGGGGTGGTGGTAATGTTGGAGTCCAACAACGCGGGGGTACACGGGGGGTAATGGGCAAAACACGGAAAACGTGGCAAACCAGGCGCGCTAGCACTGGTCCAGCAGTCGCTACGACGAT
The DNA here is from genome assembly GCF_000143455.1 of Volvox carteri f. nagariensis. Lineage (NCBI taxonomy): Eukaryota > Viridiplantae > Chlorophyta > Chlorophyceae > Chlamydomonadales > Volvocaceae > Volvox > Volvox carteri. The sequence continues at coordinate 1,795,049 of NW_003307564.1, forward strand.
TTAGTACGACAGTACGACAGGAACAACAAACAAGGACGCGGACAGAAGCAACATCAAGGCGCGTCAGCAACCGCATCGCCCGAAGATTCGGCCAGCTACATACACGCTGGCGACGCCTCTTTATGAAAGCTCCAAAACACACGCACACGCGCACGCGCACGTTCCCTTCGGCCTGTTCCCGTATCGCGGCTCAGATTAACTCAACACACACACACACACGCACACACACGTGTACCTGGCCGTTGCCATCACCGTCGCTCACGTCCGGATGGGAGTGGTCGAACGGGTCCTTGGGGTCCAGACCCACATACCAGTCCTGGGGTAATAGGGAGTGTGGCCACACCGCATTGGTTCGAGTCGGGCCGCACCCCAAACTGTCCTTCGGTGTGTATGTATGTATGTATGTATGTATGTATGTATGTATGTATGTATGTATGTATGTATGTATGTATGTATGTATGTATGTGTATGTCCATATGTTTGTGCATGTGTGTGAGGAGGCATTCCGAATCGCTCGAGTAGAGCCGCCTTACACCTTGAATGGGCGTGCACGCGAGCAGCAGCAGCAGCAGCAGCAGCAATAGCGCCAGCAGCGACAGAAGTGACATGTGACACATACATACATACATAATACATACATAATACATACATAATACATACATAATACATACATAATACATACATAATACATACATAATACATACATAATACATACATACGTAAATACATACAAAGGTATTCGTGTACCACCATCGGCATTTCCCTCCTCACATCTCAAATCACTAAAGAACGTACACACACACACAGCAACGTTAGGTGCTAATATGTGCGGCCAAGCGGGACCACCTGACCACATATGTACGTTATGTTTGTTTGTTTGTCTGTTTCTTTATTTGTTTGTTTGATGTCCTCACCCCCAGCCCCAACCCCCACCTTGCGCACACGTAGTCGGCTAATCTGCAGTCCCTCGAGCATCTTCTCTCCCTGCAGTGACAGACAGACAGACAGACAGACAGATAAACAGACAGACAACCAACAACGGCCATATCTGCAGTCATATCAGCATACTAGGCGGTGCCCGCAGACAGGATCACCATCATCAGCATCAGTAGTATCATCATCAACATCAGCAGCAGCAGCCAAAGCAGTAGCAGTAAACACAACCACAGCAGCAGCAACGGCAGCAACAGGCGACAACGGAATGAAGGTTAGTTACCAGTCAAATCTAGCGATGCGGCTCCGTGGGGTGGCCGGACGGTCAGGTAGCCGTGATTGCCGACATATCCAACCCTGAGCATGAACCCATACACCCTCCCAGCTCCCCATGCAAACAGACCACCCAACCACCTGTTTTATCAACCATCAAACATATCCACATAAAGATAAATTGAAGTTATAAATATAAATATAAATAATACATAATAATGTCCGGCATCTAGCTTAATGTTTGAAAGATAACATATTCCCTGATGCGCTCGAAGGCAACTCCCAGGTCAGCCAGGCCCCTCGCACCGTGTCCTTGAAAAACATGATCTGACCGTCGTACGTTGCCAGCATGATATCCCGTACACCATCAAAGTCAATGTCGTACAGCAGCGGTGAGGCGTGCACGGAGGACGCATGGAAGGCGGGCCAACCCACCGCCTGACCTCCATTTGGACCCTCCAGCACCTGGACGCACATACATACATACATACATGCATACATACATGCATGCATGGTGGGAGTGTGTCTGTGTGTTTAAACATTCTGCATCTGCGCGCGTGGCTAACCCCGCGGTAAAATAAGCTGTGCCGTGTGATGTGCCTTACACATGTATAGATGTATTGACGGAGGACCCGAGCCGCCGCCTCACTGATGGTTTTGCTCTCGTGGTGGTGGTGGTGGTGGTGGTGGTGGTGGTGGCCGCACTGCAATACCCGGTCAGGGCCGCTGGTTGAGGCCCCGCGCCGAGTCACCGGCATGGGAAGGAATATATAGGAGAGTTCGGCTATAGCCGCAAGAGAGGTGTTCGTTTCGTGGCGGAGCGAGTGTTGTGTGGGTGTTTCACACCGCGGCGGCAGCGGAGGTGCAGGTGCAGATGGTGGTTGTGGTTGTGGTGGTTGTGGTGGTTGTGGTGCAGGTGGTGGTGGTGGTTGTCTTCTCCCTCCCTGGACCCCTAAACCCCCAACGGTGGGCTCTCACCTCCAAGTAGTGTACGAATGAGGGCACAACGATGTCCCGCCTGCGCCCAACAGTCCACAGCAGGGCAGACACACACACATACATACATACATACATAAAAAATATATACATACATACGTATATATATACATACGTATATACATACATATGTACGTGCATTTTCGTCCATACATACGGACACAAACAGAGGCCAAGAGGATCCATGGAGATAGGAGGCATTAGATCCAAATCCAAATTAGGCTATAGATCAGGACGTTAAAAATAAGGCTACCAGGACATGCCAGGTCCAAATCAGGCTATGTCCGGCTACATCTGGGGAATCCGGTGACCCCCTGCCGTCCTGGTCAACCTCCGTCAGTGCCCCCAACCCACCCTCACCCATCCTTACCCACTTCCAGCCCCACACCCATACAAACTCCACCCTCACGGCAGGCCCACCCACCCCCAGCCAGCCCCACACCCAGCCAGCCAGCCAGCCGCCCACTCACCTGCCGTCGCCGTGCAAGTCCGTGATGAGGGGTGTTGCGTACACCGAGCTGGTGGCCTCACTCATCCAGGTCAGGTCCAGGCGGTGGCGGCCACAGCGGCTGGCGCCCGGAACGGGGCCTTCGTGCTGGCTATGGTTGTTGTTGTTGTTGTTGTTACAGGGTGGTATTGTTGTTTCCATGGGAGGAGGGAGGGCGAAGGAGGAGAGGGGGTTGGAGGAGGAGGAGGGAGGAGGAGACGCATGTCAGGAAGGAGCGGCAGGTGAAGACAATACACACAGGAGTCAGAATGGGTTGTGATGCTTATAGAGGCGATGTCCCCTTCTAATACACGAAACGAGGACGAAAACATACAAGCAAACATGCATACATTTATATATACGTACATACATACATACACACATGCACATGCCAGGAAACTCCGTGGTTGTTTCGGCGTGCACGTCGACGAAGGTGCAGCGAAGCAGTAGAAGCCACAGCACGGCACAGCACGGCACAGCACGGCGCGTTGTGTGGCTTTGCGTTCCACAACGCAGGTTTGTTATCAGGACCAGCACGCTTCCGATTCAATCCTTGATGATGGCCTTTCGGCCCCGTCCCTATGCTGCTGGGGCCCCCGCCCTCACCACCCCCCACCTTCAAGAACGCCTTTTGGTCAGTTCTACGTCTGGTACACTCTTACCCTGGCAGCAGCTTCATTCGTTCCTGGTTCGTCCTCCCCCCCTCCTCTGCCTAAATTTCCCCCCGCCCTCACCCCCACCAGGACAATATCAAGAGACCTGACAACGACTACGCCAAAAATACCTGTAGCGTTCTATTTCCGAAACCACGGGTCATTAACTTTATCGCTTTGGACTGCGGTAGGTTCAAACTTTGGACGGCGGCGTTTCATTCCTTTCCACCCCCCTTCATTCCACCCCCCTTCCGGCTATCCCCCTCGATCCCTGCCCGCCGGCACCCACATGTCCCCCTCCTTGTCCATGTCCGCCTTCCGGCTGCGGTACTTGTTGGCTGCATCCACAGCCGGCTGACGGGGGGGCAGGAGGAGAAGGGGAAGAGGCAGGCGGGAGGAGGAGGGGGACATGCACGAGGAGGGGGTCAAGGAAAGTAAACGCCGAAAAAGGTGGGTCAGGGGAAAGACAAGGACGGTCACACTTTTATGACAGCCACGACCGCGTTGTACTGACGGCGGCGGGAAGCGGCTGTGTGTGTGCGCGTGCAAAGGAAAGGGATTTACATATTTACATACATTAACACAACAACTTGAACTGCTCGCCAGCCTGCAAGGAGAGGCACATAAGCGGATCAAAGCCACAAGAGAGCGGTGAACATGGAGAAAAAGGGGCATGGGGGTGGGGGGCCAAGGGGCGCAAAAAATTAAGCAAGTGGGTTTGTGCGGGTTTGGGAGTCTGGGTCGGCATCTCTCGGCGGCTAGGGGGCGGGGACCATGGCGAGTTGGGGGCCTAAGTATGGCGAGTTGGGGGCCTAAGTATGGCGAGTTGGGGGCCTAAGTATGGCGAGTTGGGGGCCTAAGTATGGCGAGTTGGGGGCCTAAGTAAAACCCTAAGTAAAAAAAGCGTATGCGAACACCAGACCGGGGCACAGTCAGCGAGGTCTGTGGGTGGGTGGTCGGGGAGGTTGGGAAGTGAAAAGTATGGGCGGAGGAAGGAGGACGAAGGAAGCATGGCAGGGGATGAACCATTGCATAGGATGCAACGTCTCATGGAGCACATAAAGGGGGGATTCGGTGCTGGCGACCAAGTGACCGTGACCGTGTTATGGGCATGAGGGTGGAGAAAGGGTAGCAGAAAGGCAGGCAGGGAGGCCCCATACACCAGTCCGTTGGTTCGACATTGCAGGGCCTGTCGTGTAGCCCGGCCCAGGCAGCCGACAGGAGCGCGGATTAAACTGGGGCCCAAGGATCCCAAGCCACTACAGGTTTCCCCGTGAAGTCCGTAGTTGCCTCGCCGAATACAACTGACTGCCAACCACGCCGTAACTTGGCTCGTACCTGACTGCTATGAGCTACTGGAGTGCTCAGTTGTGATACGGCTCCAAACGGGAGGCAGCATAGTAACAGGGCGGACAGCGACCAAAGGGGATGCTGCATCCTTCGGCAGCCTCGGTGCGCCTCCGACCACAATAGAAAAAACAAAAAGTGTTTATGAGCTTGTTATATCCGTGTTCGTTACTAAGGTAAGGGTCAAGCTACGGGAGACGAGATTCACGATCACTTCCGAAGTCAAGTTCCTTCGTTTCAGGAAAATTGGATTTAGTCAAATTTCGTAAAGCTGCAATTAGTTTATTTCACCTACGTAGCCAAAGATACTATCGCTTACACCAAGATGGCGGAGGCATTTCGTAAAAGTTAACGTAAAGTCGAGCACGTTCAAGCTTACATGCTCCAAGGTTTGATTTAGGAGTCTTGCGATACTTCATCGCAACAAACTTCACAATACTTTGCAATCATGTACGACAGACCAGCTAACGGGAGCATAACGGAGTCTGCAACCCTGGCATTCATCCAATCCTCGTGCCTTGGCGCCCAGGCAGGATATAGACGGGCTGCGACGAAGGTCCGTTGAGATTGTCTGTGTCGCGCGCTCGTGCCTTGCGTCGACCAGCTCTGGTGTCGAACAAAACACCCAACGACAAACGGCAGAACAGGCTCCGCGACCAGCTAGCACCTCCCAGTGTCGCTTCATAAGGCCTGAATAAATGAAGATATGTCAATTGAAAGGGTATTTTCTGCTGTCACAGTCTAACAATGACCATGCCAAGCACAACCTCCCGTGTGTTGTTGAGGAGGGTAGGATCCGGGCTGGAATTGGGGAAAAGCTCTGTCGCAGAATTGGCCTGACTTTTATTCTTGACCAAAAAATTGGTCCATCGGGGACTTGGATTTTTTTAGAAGGCCGCCGGAGGTATTCGAATTGCGCCGTGGAGCCCCGGAATTGCGCTGGCGGGTCTTGGCCTGTCCGCGTGTCGACTTGGCCTGTCCGGGGTGTCGAATTAGGGAAGCACAGGAGTTGTGCGACCGGGGCAGCCCAAAAAATAGCTCTCCCCGACCTTGTGTCCTACCGTCCTGCCGTTACGATAGTGAGAGAACTAACACCCTCCCGCCGCTGCCTCCCATGCTCAAGGACACGGTAACGGGGTTTGTTGTTTGCAGCGGAACCAAACCAAAGGTGACGTGCATGCAAGCACAGGCTATGAGTATCATAGCCATATAGATACAACCAAACACAGCATTTGGACCATACTGCTGGCCAGCAGCATGGAGTTCCACCACCCAAGCAAAGTCTGTCGCGCTGTCTGTCTGTAACGCGGGCCGTGTACGCTTACTTACCAGTCGGGTGCGCTGCGGTATGCGGAACGTATATGATACCGCAGCCGTGCACGAGAGTGTGACGCAGTTGCACATCTCAAACTTGAACGGAATGTGAGATACTTGGGAGTACCTCGACGAAACGCGACACCTGCGTTTATCGTAGTTATCGTAGTTATGGGTTAATTGCAAACATCCAAGCCCTCCGGAGTTACCGCATTCCTTCCGACAACTGCGTCCCACTCCAGACGGGCTCCAACAGATCCTCACAGCCTTCGAGTACCTCTGGCGCAGATACATCTCTAAAGGTTCTAAGGATTTAAGGACCGAATTAGCTAAGGGCCTAAGGGCCTAAGGGCTGCCTAAGGATCAGAGGTAGTCTGGATTGATAAATTACTCTAGCAGCATTTTTTCCAACCCCCAACGGCTGAAGACTCGCACGGATTTCGTGGCGTGTCGTATAGGCCTCTATGTCGTACATGTCCTCGTGAATCTATCGTTCAAACCGAAAGATCTCCTCGCGCAGCTCAATGTTAAGCCACACATGAGCCCTGTACGTACCAGGCCGCGGCACTCACCGTCGAGGTGGGAACTTAAGAACACTAACCGCGCCGTACACATGTGCAACATACCGATTTCCCTATAAATGTGTTGTACATCCCTTCATCAGCCCAAAACGTGAAAACAATTAAGAGCAAACAGCAATAGTAGCAGCAGCTGCCTGGCGTCGGCAACCAAGGAAAAGCATGTACGGATAACGACCGACCACGGCAACAGCAGTAGCAGCGGCAGCAAGCAGCAACAGTAGGTGTATCACTGGCATTTTGATCTGTGCCGTACGATAACGTGCGCAACGCCCACGTTAATAAACGGTCTGCACGTCGGAAGTCAGTTACAAAGATTTTGCTATCTCGATGGCGATCCGACGATCTCTCATCAGCCGCCCCCAGTCCACTGCCAGCATTTCCCTTAGCGCTACTATAGATTGTCTCCAAAAGCAGAAAAGACATACGTATCGACAGTCGGTCACGTCCTGTTACGTTTATCCTTATCACAACCAGTCAAGGTGGTGTCAAAAGACACCGGATGCGATACACCAGCGAAGATGTAGCCATCGAGTGTACGACCCGCACTAATGTACGACGTCGCAAAAAGGAAGGTCTTGAGAATAGCTACGTGAATCCCCTTGAAGAGAATCATCCAGAGATATGTAACTGCTCTTGCACGTTACACGTCCTGTATGGAGCAACCCGACTTCAATCTCCAAAGCCACGGGCTGACGCGCGTACATCGTAATTGCAAAAGATTTTCTTTTTTCCACGGCCATTTGTAAAGGCCGGCATGATTTTGATGCACCCTGTATAGCAAGAGGAAGCTGATAACCGTGCAAGAGGCAAGAGGTGCGAGACGAGGCAAAAAAAGAACCTGTGAGAACTAAGGCAATATCCTAAATTATAGTTCGCAGCATTGTGTGAAGGACGCAGGGTATCACGGTGTGTGTTTTTAAATGGACGGGTGCAGACCCGCATGTGCATGCAGCAGCGCGAGCGCACAAACAGGGCAACGCACAACTTGTCGGTGGAACTGTTTTGAACCAGCATGCGTGCTGTGTGTGGGTGTTCCTGGATAGACGGTTGGGGTAGGTGGCCTCGGCCGTCGGGCCGTCGGGCCATCGACTCGGCAGACTGCACCCGCCGCAAACACGATACTCCAGTTTAGCAGCTGTATTGCAACAAAGCTACTATAACAATATATTTTAATTTATTTGCAGTAAAGGGCAAGCGGGATGCAAGAATGTCAGGACACGAAATTTGAAGTGACATCGGTTTTCATTATTAAGCGACTTTGACCGCGCCGCAGTCACCGTTGGTAACTAAAATTTCACTATACATTTCACGTGCAAATTCAAAGCGATAGGCGTCCGAACAGGCCAAGCATTACCGGCGTGCCTAAACAAATCATTGACAATCGTTGACGGCATCGTTTACAGCCTGCAGAAAGATATCTCCCAGTAATGGAAAGACTAATGGTACAGTTTTATTTGCTATTTGACCTGATGTGATTTTGCAGTGCAATTTTGCCGAAATGCGCGGGACAGAGACGCGCTCAGGCGCGGGTACCAATTCCAGGGCGGGGGGCTCAGTCCCTTTTAAGGTACTTCGCGGCCGGTGCTGAGTCCAAAAGGCTGCCCTAAGGATGAAGACTGAGTTACAGGGTTCTCTTAGCAGGTGGATCAGCGGGCTGGTAGGCAAATCGGCGAAAGTGATACTTTTTAGCTTCGCCATAATCGAGGCCGAAATTTACGACTGCGCGCCCTTTGAGCAAACGTCTTCGTTCATCCCATTCCCTTAGTCCATGAGTCCCTGGGGTTAAGAAGCATGATGAGTAGGAGTTTCCCCCGTCGGTTAAAGTCGGTTTCGTTTGCGAATTTCGCTCTATCCTCGGCTCTCCTACAGAGTTGGATGGAGTGATGATTGCGCAAGATCCCTTTCCTTAAGCACGGTCAACTTTAACGTAGAATATTAAGTTATACGTTATAATATGCATGTTTGCGTGGTGGGAAATTTTCGTTCAAAAGTGGAAATGCATTTGATCTATCGAGGTCGCTCGTGGCCGGCCGGCCCACCGGTTTCGAGCGCCAAACACTTCCCATCTCCTGTTGCGAAGGAAAAATAATTTCCATCCCTCAGCCCTTAGGTCACTGAAATATTGGGGATGGAGAAATGGATTGAGTAGGGAATTTTCCTCGGAAAGTGGTGAAAGTGGTGAAAGTGGTGCGGACCTAGCGCATTCTGAAGCGCCGAAGGTGCGCGACCTATTATGCCGCCGCCATCGCTTCACACGCCCCACTTACGCCCACCGCCATATGCAGCGCGCGAAGGCGAAGTCGCCTGCAAACAATGCCCAAATGGAAGACCTTGAGTAGCAATAGCTAAATGTTTTTTGTTTATCTGGGAGCTTGGTACCTGGCTCAAGGCTGCGCACGGCGCCTGTATTCGTAATCGGTCCGCGTTGCCTTTTCCAACATGGCTGGCGCGTAACGACTGCGAAGGTAGGCAACTAGAAAGGCGTGCTCGAGGCCGATTTCAAGGGCGTTCGAATGAGTATATCACTAATAGGAAACGGAAACAACGCCTCAGTTATTCTTTCTACAGTGGTTCAGGTCCCCGCAGGCTCAGTTAATGCAAGCAGTCGCGTGAGTTCGCTGCTTTCATTAACTGAGCCTATGATCGGGAATGGCCGCGATCTGTTCCGACCCCGGCGCTTTCCGTATACTTTGTGCAGCAATCTCCTCCTGGCCTCCGCGGCCGCCAGCTGGCTGCGTCTCAACGCTTCTCGGCGCGGGGGGACTTAGTTCGGTTCCAGCACCTTTGTTTACAATTTGTATCTAATTGGGCTCCACATGTAGCCCAATTCGTTATTAGGAGATTGACACTGCGTTCGCAAGCGATTTGCCGCACCATTTGGCCGCACTTCCGAAATGTACGCCACGACCATTCCCGAACATTACGCAAAGCGGCCAGCTTTTTGTCTAGAAATGAAAAGGTATACGTTTCATTGGTTCTGATAACCAGTGACATTTAAAATCCTGACTAGTACATAAATGGTCCTAATTTATACCGTGTTGAATTACGCAAATCTCTCAGCCGCAAAAGTGTTCTTATTGCAAAAGCTTACACATAATGAAAGAGTTTATTTAAAAACTTTAGGTTTTAGTATACATATGAATTACGCCAAATTAATTCGAAAGGGGCCCCACGGACCCCTATTCGTTAATAACGGGCTTTGAAGCAACGTTAACAATACTGCGCGCCCATTATTTTAGTCAAAGTTTCATCAAATATTTCACCCGGGCTGATGTTTTTTCCATTCCGGCCATTGTGCCCGAGGACGTTGCGCGTAATGAGGTGCAACCGTAAATCGGAGCTGCCGGCAGCCACCTTGGGCCAGGTCTGGCATGTACACGTGGCATTTGTGTGGAAAGTTGGAGGTTTTCCATAAAATAGTTCGTTCCCACATCTGTTGGGAGCACTGTGAGGTGCTTTCTTTCCGGCTTTTCCTTCACCTGCCGAGCAGTCAAGTTTATCGAGTTTGCGGCCAGCCGTTTTCGATGTATGCGACGCGTACGTGATCGTTGTGGAAATTTCACAGGCTTTGTGTAAAGGACTCAACACCAATATTTTCAGTTATGACCGAAGCTTCCTTTAAAATCTAGCAAAAACGTCCGCAACGGTTTCGTCCCCGCTCGTCCACGTCGGGCGTGAAACCGACTCGCCAGGTAGGCACGCACCGTCAGGGAAGAGGTTCGTTACGGTACGCACCGCTAAGGCATCTACCACATTCTAACTAAAACCATCACGCCTTTATCATCACTCGCGCGTCAGCTAGATTGCTGCGGCCTTCGATGCTATTACTTGACTGCCTGAAAGCACGCCAGGGGACAGGTCCTCGTTGGTCATTTTCCGTAGGCTAGCGACGTGTCCCGCTGATGAGTGTTGTTCGCATTTTTTTCAAATCTCAGAAGCCGCGGTCCTAGGAACAGCCTCGCCTACAGCCAGCTAATACATCTATGCCTCCTGTTGGCGAGCAAGTCCTTAGCAGTAAGCCTTCCAAGAGCCGTCAACTTTTCAGACCAACAGCAGATCTTCCAAGCTAATACAAAGAAGACTAAACTTAAAGGTAAATTTTCATGAAAATGTTACGACTGCGCCGCTGCTGTTGCGTTTTGAGGTTGGGTACGTTTTCTACGTTTAACCGCATCGCTGCGCGCCTTCAACACGCATTCTTGCGCTCTGTCGACCATAACAGGACTGAAACAATAAATACTCGAAATGTTTTTAAACTTACGGGCGGCCATGTCGCAAATTATAGGTCATTGTTCCCCCGTTGTACCTCCTATCCGCCTGCGGCTCGCTCGTCCCTTATGGAAGCACAGTGGCTCTTCTCAACCTCTTCCCTGAGGAAATATTTAGCGCTGAGCAACCTTCTAGCGCGACCTTTTGGGATTTGAAGGACAGCGCCCTCTGCTCGTCCAAGCTCCGCTCGTAATCCTATTAATATCCCAACGCACTCAGCAGCCGGCGACATGCATGAACACCCCTTGCCCTGTACGCCTTGCCCTCTAGCCGTCATCCACATCTACCCTCACCCACCCTGTCTTCCATCCCCTACACTTCTCCCCCGCGGCCCTCGCCTTCCTCCTCACAGAGGACATCCTAATTCAAACAGACACATGACTTCAAAAGGACCAATTCAAAACAGATATTTACGCATTTTGGGTGGGAGCTAGGATAGGAACGCTGACTGCGCAGCCCTCCAATTCAAATTCCCCAACTCGGCAGTTTTCAGCTGGAGGAACACTGTTGATTCTTCCTTTCCTGGGGGGGCCCCCTAAATTCCCTCGGAGCTTTTTATATCAGGGACGGGTTGACAATTGTATTATTCGTTTTGGAACATGGCGACGGCAAGCACGGCTCCAGCGACAGCGGCTCCATCCGTGCCGCCCGGCGACCAGTATTACTTTGCAGCCGCTGCCCACTCAGCTGCAGCTGCAGCAGCAACAGCTGCTGTTGCTGCTGCTGCTGCTGCTGCTGCCACTGCAGCCACTTGGCCCTCGCCAGCTGCGCCATCACGGCGCGAGCCCGCCAGCAGCTCCTCACCGTTATTTCCAAACAGGCTCTGCGGAGAAACTGGTTCCGGAGGAGCTAAACCTAGAGCTAGTTCTCGATCTCGTTCCGGAGCTGGGTTGGGAGCTGCTGGTTCCGGAGCTAGGGCTGCGGCAAGAGGTGCTGCAGCCCACCTAGACATCCCTCCCGCTCCACCAAACACCCGGTGAGGCAATGGGTGGAAATGCATGTATGTGTGTATGTATATGTGTATGTATGTGTGCATGTATGTCTGTATGTGGGTGTGCATGTATGGCTGGCACTGCCCGTCCTGCCAGGTGGGCGACAGGCGGGCGACATCCGTCACCCCTCACTCCTCAACAGCCCTGATAGGCGGCACTCACAAGCCCCAAGGTCGGGAGGGATGCCCAAACACACCAACAGCTATGGGTGGTCGCACGGGCTGCTCGGATGGCGCGGGCAATCCTTGGATGCAATGTGGTGGGGGTATGACAGCAGCACCCAAGTTAATTTGGCACTCCGCCGCTAAAGCGTTGCTTGTTTAGGAAGTCAAACCAGCAACTGGCGATAATGCAGCAGCTTACGTCACAACTTCGACATCGCGGCACAAACAAGCATTCGTGCATGTCTGTGTGCATGTGTTTAGGCATGGTGTACATGTAAACATGCACACATTTGTTTGCACGCATGTATGTGTGTATGTATATCGGATTGTAATCATGCATATGTATGTTGTTACAGGGTGGTTAACTTCGCCAGCGGCCCCCTTTCCCGGGGCAGTCCCTGCTCTCCCCTGCTAGAGGGGCACCCTAATCCGTCACCCCATCCGACTTCAGAATGTATTCGTTGGGTTCGGCAACTCACCACCAGCATCCAACCAAATCTAGCGGATCAACGGCGCATCAACTTAGTTCCTGGTCAGCTCGCAAGTTGATATTATCACGTCCTACACCGTCCATAAGATGGGGGGCCACCTCCCATTTCATCACTCCTCAAACACCCGAGGAGCCGGCAGGCGGATTTGAACCCGGGTCGACTGGGTCAACTGGGAGCAGAAGTCAGGCCTTAACCTCTGCCAGCCGCCTGCCTATGTATGTATGTGCCACATGCATGGAAAGCACTTTCGCACCGCAAAATGGTATTATATTACCTATGAAGCTGCGCTGTTCTGCGCCATCTTATACCGCCCCACGTCGTACTGATGTCGTACCTGTACCATGCGTTCTGCACAATGTAAAAAAAACCCTCTTTCGTTTGGGGAACACAGGGTCTGGGCCCAAGTTCGACCGGAGCCGCAAAACCCCGTGCCAATGCTGCTGGATGTTGTGCTGACGAGGTCCCGCGGAGGGGAGATGCCGTTAAGGAGGCTGAGCAGCAGGACGATGGACACACCATCATCATCTTCGTCACCCCGCCATGAAAACCTTCCTTGTGAACCAGCTACATTGCAGCTCCGTGGTACATACCCGTGTCGGCGGCAATCTACCGAAAGCAGGTATCTACCGCTTCCAGCCACAACAGCAACCGCGGCAACCGTGCTACCGCTACCAAGGGCAGCCGCAACCACAACTACCGCAACCACAACCACAACTACCCACAACAACAACGCCAACACCACAACTAACATAACAGCTCCAGCAACCGCGCACGTCAGGAGGCGCCAAACCGCCGCCACCTCCGGCCCCCACGCCGTCGTGTATCGAGCTGCTAAACCACCTCTGCTGTCGTACAACCTGCTGCCGTACGATCCACGGATACCCCCGCGGCCGCGACTGTGGGGGTGCCATGCGAACGGTAGTACGGCAATGCATCATTGCGCCGGTCGTGCATGGCATGAACCGCCGGGTTTTACCTCGAAAGGGTTTGGATCTGGATCACAACCTGGATTCGGAGCATTTTTTGGAACCGCGAAAGAATTTCACCTGCAGCCGCCACGACCGCCGCCCCATGGGGCCAGTGGTGATGCCAAAGATAGCTACTCCTGGGAACGGTGCATTGTCAGTACGGCGGCGGGGGCCGGTGGTACGGCAGCTGTACGTGGGCCTCCACCACAGCGGATGGCCACCGGAGCGTCTATATCCGTACTCGGCAAGCGCTGCGCCAGCTCCGAGCCCGATCGCATCGCCGATGCATCTGCCGCACGGGCAGCACTCGTGCGATGCCGCGGAAGGTCGCGCAGTCCCCAGAATGCCGCCGCCGCCACCGCCGCCGCCGCTACCGCCACCATCACCGCCATCGGCGACAGAGGAGCAATCGAGATGCCGGAGCAGCTTGAAGCCGCCGGTGCTCCTGATCCTGCTCCTTTAGCTGCAGCTGCCGCTGCCCGTATGACAGCTTTGGAGGTAGAGGGGGCCCGTGCCGGAGTGGACTGGGAATTCTTAAGGTCAGCTGCCAACCACCACAACCGCAGCTACAGCCGCAGCAACGATGCCACGGAGAACCTGATAGATGGTGTACGGGTCGCCGCCGCACGCGTCAGCAGCAATTGCGGCGGCGAGGGCGGGGATGGCCAGGGGGGTCCCGACGGAGAGGCTGCCGGCGGCAGCAGCGGCAGCGCTGGCGGCAGCGGCAGCGCTAGCGGGAGCAGGAGCGGCAGCGGCGGCAGCGGTGGTATCGACACCGGCGGCAGCAGTGGAGGGGCCTATGGCTTTGCACCGCATGCCGGGTTTCGGCCACGCATGTTGCTCGTACCAGTCGTACCGTTTGTACGGGGAAACGAACTTCTGGATCTCAAGAACGAGCTCATGGCGAAGCTCGCCCACGTGCAGGTTTGTGGCATAGGTTGCCGTGACTTACTCAAAAATAGATCGTCGTACATTGTCCTTTTTCCCTTCGTAACACGCACACACGCACACACACACACACGCTCCAAAGAACATGTCAAGTGACTGGCGATTTAAAAATAGCACATGGAGCCGAAAATAAACTTCATTTCCCCGCGTTTCACCCTCCCTCCGACATTCTCGCTGCCTCCAGCCCCGTCAAACGTCGCTTATATTCTTTCCTCGCATCCAACCCACATTTTCCCCTCCTCAAATACAGCGAGTGAGGTCGAATTTGAGCCGAGTGGAGGTCCTCCTGGGAAGTGAGATCGACGTCATACAGAGATCCTTGGCAACAAACGGGGCCTTATTGGGGCAACGGGACCCGCCGCTGCAGTCGTCGCCGTCACCGCTGCTGCCGCCGCCACAAGGACCACCACCGCCGCCACCGCCGCCGCCGCCGCCATCGTCGCTGCAAGTTTTGCCTGACCAGACAGCCAAGATTAATCACCCACAGCATCATCTGCTGCACAAGGAGCACCAGCAGCAGCCGCAATTGCCGGATCATCAGAAGGAACATGTCGTACTGATGCCCAAGGGGCCACGTATACTACTCAGTAAAGGGCATCTGCTGGGAGCTGCACCGTGTGAGTATGCCAGTAGTTTGACAGCCGTTGCCGCCGGGACTTTCCGTGCCGGCAGCAGTGCCTACCGACCCACGGGTCATCTGACAGGTGACGAAAAGGCGATATCAAGGGAACGGCAATCATTTGTGCCATTGCGGCGGCATCCATCCCAGCCGCCGCTACCGCCGCTACTGCTGCAGCAACCGCAACCGCAACCGCAGCAACCGCAACCGCAGCAGCAGCAACCGCAGCAGCAGCAGCAGCAGCAGGCAGCGCCGCCACCGCCGGCCCCAGCCCCGCCGTCGTCACAGACCGAAACACAACCCGTATTGCAGCCACCTCCGCCGCCTCCGCCACCTCCGCCACCTCCACCGTCACAATTGCTGCAGAGCCAGTTGCTGCAGCTGCTGCTACGGCCTTCCTGGCTCGCGAAACACGGCGGGCTGCTGCAGCGACATATTCCAGAAGAGGAGGAGCAGCAGCAGCAGCAACACGACCCAACGGACTAATTGAGCGCACTGTAGCGCACTGTAGCAAGCAGGCTGTAGCAATCACCATATGACGAACGGATGGACGAGCTTTGCTTTTCGATGGATGGATGGGAAAAGTAATTGGGCGACCGGATGGGATTTGCGTGGATCTTGGGCGGACAGACGAGCGGGTTGCAGTAGCTGCCTTTCCTCCTCCTCCTCCTCCTCCTCCTGTTATGAACTACAACTGATACAACTGCTACAACTGCCTTCATTCATCAAGGAGTACAACGAACTAACCAACTACGTCGTTTGTAATTTGGACACAGTTTGGGTTTGTACCAGATGCGGCTTGCTTGGTGTTGTTCGCAGTCAACCACTCGGCAGCCCAAGCAGGTGGTATGTATACTCAGCTGATATCGCGAACATGTTAACAGCTAATCAATGTAAGTATCCCTTCATTAACACCCATCCAGGTGTGTTCATTTCACGTACGTCCCGGCGGCCAGCAGTTCTGCCCAGCAAGCCAAAGCCCAATAAGCCGACAACAGTTGCTGACGATGCACGGCCAGGCGGGTGCCGTACAAGGTTTGTGGAAAATCATGCTCGCCGTAGAGGACGAGCATTACATCGTTGCATCAGCACCGCCACATGAGCATTGACGTGTTTATGTGTGTCGTGGCAGACCACAAGCACATGTATGTTTGTATGTATGTATGTATGATGTGTGAAACAGGGGGGTGTATCTTCGCCCGTGGCAGCTACCCTGCGAAACCCTGCCTTCCCCGGTATTTCGGGGCACCCTCATCCAGTCACCCTAGTCAGCTTCTCAGTGGATCGCTCAGGTTCCCAACACTAGCATCCAACGAAATCTGCCGGGTCGACAGCGGCCCAACTCCGTTCCTGGTCGGCTCGCAGGCTAACTTTATCCCAGTTCATCACCGTCCATCAATTATAGGCGCGATGCCTTCCACCATCGGAAGGATTTTTGACCCTTACGGGTATCGATCCCGGGATCTCCCGGGGGCAATGGTCGTGCCTTACCAGTAGTGCCAAACCCTTATGTATGTATGTTTGTATGTATGTATGTATGTGAGTGTGACGATGCGGGGGGTTTCTTGGGTGAAGTCAAGAAGGGTAGGAAGAAAGCAAGGCAGCCGTATCTATGTTGCGGGTTGCAGTAAGGCTTCGATCACCTTCGTTCATTAGGTAAGGTGCATTTGTTTAGCTGGTCCATGCGCAACACGAATCAGCCGTAGTGTGCTGATGTGTTGCGATGCGGCCTAGCTGGTGGCGGCTGCTGAGATCTACGCGGCGGCGGCATATATGCGGTTCGTTGCTTGGCTTTGTGACACATTCTGCAACGACATATCAATCTACAACGACATGGATTTTTTGAAACTCTGTGTTCATGTTTTGGTAACTGTGCGTACTGCTGCGGCTTTTGCCCGTCTATGCACTCGCCGCCACGCGCACGTTGCATTTCATCTAGATGTAAATGGCGACTGATATTCATGATGAATCATGCCATGACTGTTTTTACGTTTTTTGAATGTGAATTTGTACGTATGTATGCATGTATGTGTCTGCACCTGCGTCGTCGTCGGCGCGCGCATGTGTATATGCTGCTTGCGTGCAAGCCCGTCGACCGAACTTGCTAGCTACTGCTGTTGCAATCCATGTATAGGCGACAGCACATACAGTGTACATAATAATGCTTCCGTCTACCTGACGTATACATGTATGAGAGCAGTTATCGGCAGCTGGGCGCAACTGTATGTGTGTATTATATGAGGGGAGGAGCAATCACCATGTCGCTGTATGTTTACGCCTGCTACTACTACTATCACTACTACCGTACTACCGTACTACTCCACCGTACCGTAATACGTGATATAGGCTTGCTCCATCAGCTTCAAGGTTTTGTCGCAGTTTGCCGTGCGTAAATTTGATCGACGACGTGTACGTAACATCAGCTGTGTTTCGCCCACCGAATAACCCCCATTTATCTGTATGTATGTATGCATGTACGTATTATACCTGTCTGTCAGTCAGTCTGTCAGTCTGTTTGTATGTATGGATGTTGTAAGTCGTCGATGATATCCCAGCAGCAGGAGATGGAGGCAAAGCAAGCCAATGGCTTATGGTGGGTTTCAGCAGGAGAAGAGTCGTCGCCACTGCTGAACGAGCGAAGTTGGTGAGTAGTAGCTAGCGTGCATGCCCCTCTGGTATGTGAGGGGCTGTGTCGCATTAGTAGTCGTAGCGCTTAAGTCGAAGCTTCACACAACACATATCTAAGAGCTTCCGATAGCCGTGCAACGTCCTGTTCGTGGTAAGCTATACAAAATAAATAAATATAGAATATATATAACATGCGTGATGAATAACGGGTATCTCGAGGTTATATGATCACCACGGGATAGCCGTTCTTTATCAGTGTGTTAATGCCGAGCGATGCACTGTTGCTACTGCTGATGTACGATTAAGTGGCAGCTGTACGTCGTAGGTCGAGCGCGCTAGCTATTTGTTTATTGTGGTTGAGGCACTGAAACTTGTTGGTGGCTGTGGAGATGTGTGTGTATGTGGTGGTGGCGGCGGTTGATGTTGGCAGGTGCTGATGGTAGCCGTGCGGGAAGAACCCCCCTCCCCCGACGTCCGAGGTCGACCTCGGGACGACGTCGTGGTCTACGGCAAGATAAAATCTGAAGCGGTGGAGGTGCGTGGGATGTGCATAAGGCAATTCGGGGATGTGTGGCCACCACCTCTCCAACAACGCTCCCTAATCATTAACACGCGCCTAATTACCCGTAGGTTTAATGAGACGTATTATGAGAATTACATCGCATGGGCGGTAGTGTTGTTGTTGTTGTTGGTGGTGGTGGTGGTGGTGGCAGTGATAGTGGCAGTGATAGTGGCGGTGATAGTGGTGGTGGTTGTGATGGTGGTGGTTATGATGGTTGTGGTTGTGGTTGTGGCGGTGGCGGTGGTGGTGGCAGCGGTGGTGATAGCAGCGGTACCGGTGCATGTGCATTTTCCTCGCTAGCTGGTTTCGTTGGTTAGTTCCCTGCGTGCTACGTGTGCTATGTAGCTCTATACATGCTTTATTGTTAGTTATACTTTTGAAGGGTGCCGCGACCCTTCAAGGTGTAACATAGACAGCTGCAGCTTAGTGACCCAAGTTTATTTTTTGTATTATAGCATGTGTACGACACCGCACGTTGTCGCTGTTGACGTTGCGCGGTGATGATGTAGTAGCTGGATGCTAAAAAAGCCTCTCAAGATGCTGGTGGAGCGGCTTAGCGCGTATTTGTAGACGATGGGTGTGCCGTACTACTCGTACAGCTGCTACAGCAGGCGACGTATAGGCGCGCATCTCACATTGTTATGCCAGACAGGATAGGAAGGAACTCGCATCATTACATCCCCTCCTCGCATCGCATTGTGTAGTTCGTTGGTATTCAATAATGCGCTTGGATAGAGTAGTAGATAGAGGGGTGTAGCTAGATAGGACGGATGTCGGAGGCCAGCAGCAGCAGCAGCAGCAGCAGGCCGAAGGCTATGGGTGTGTGCAGTTGTTAGGTAGAATGTCTGTGTCAACATTGCCTGCCAGCAGCCGCCTTACTAAACCAAGGGCAATTTGTGGCACTTGGTTTACGGTCATACATACGTGTATGTATGTATGTATGTATGGCTCATGTATATACAGGCCTTTACATTTGCATAAGCGTAATGGGTTATTAATTCGGGGGGGGACCCCCGGGGGCTGCGAGGTGGGGTTGCAGCACAAGTGTGCACTAGATCTCACGCATCTAGCACCGGCAAGTAAGCAATGACTTACATGCATGCAAGTGCGTATATTTACCTGTGTGTATGAATACCTATGCCTGTACTTTATTAATGATGAAGATTTGGGTAGTCGGTTTCATCCCATGTCGGGTCGGCGGATCCTATCCCGTTTATTTGGAGTCCGCCCGCTGCTGTCTGTTGGATACTGTAGGGTACCTGAGGAAGCGTGTGTTGTTATTGTTGTATTATGATTGTTTCTGGATGGGTGCTGGAGATGGGTTTTCCCTATCTGCTGGAGCTGATGAGCTTGCATTTTGATAGTGCATCATCATCATGATCATCATCGTGTGGTAGTGGTGGTAGTAGTGGTGTTAGTAGGTAGTGGTAGTAGTAGTGGTAGTGGTAGTGGTAGCAATGGTGTTGGTAGGTAGTGGTAGTGGTAGTGGTAGTGGTAGTGGTAGTGGTAGTGGTAGTGGTAGTGGTAGTAGTAGTGGTAGTGGTAGCAATGGTGTTGGTAGGTAGTGGTAGTGGTAGTGGTAGTAGTAGTGGTAGTGGTAGCAATGGTGTTGGTAGGTAGTGGTAGTGGTAGTGGTAGTGGTAGTGGTAGTGGTAGTGGTAGTGGTAGTAGTAGTGGTGGCGGGTAATGATGGTGGTTGTGATGGTGGTAGCAGTGGCAGTGTGGATGGCTGATGAGGCGGGGGACACGGACACGCACACGCTTGTGCCTTCGTTCTTAGTGAGGCTGTGTGTGCATGTGCGTTTATGTATGTAACTTATGGCTCCTAGGCTCTTGGGCCCCTACCTCTGACTCGTATGGGGACTCCTTACACCTCTCGGGTAACACAGCCGAGGTGTAATACACATACACACACATGCATATGGCTCGATCGGACCATCCGCCTCGTTCTGCCATTGCTGCTATAGCTGTGGTGCCCTACCATGCTCTGCTTGTATCGCTAACCTGCTGCTGCATCCCCACACGTGAATAAACCACATATACACAAACAGACACAACTGCTGTACCGCTTTATTGCTGTATTGCCTTTATTTCCTTGGCATAGCCGTACATACGCATTTATTTGCAACAATCTTTATCTTTAAGTCATCTGTCTAGTATACTTGTATAGGATGTGCGTTGCTCATGCACAGTCCACAGTATGCCGTGCGTCAAGGACCTCAACAGAAGGCATTAACCGCTTGTTCGTACAGTCGCGAACTCGCTTCCCCCATAGCGGCAAGTAACATGCAAACGCGGCCCCCACCCAACCCCCCAGTCCCCCGACCTCCAGCTCCCACGCATACACAGTGTTTTTTCATCTAGTAATGCCCCTTAACGCGGCCCTACCACCAAGCACTTAAACTAAATTTTGAGACGTTATAATCTACAGGCCGGAGGTGTTGTACCTGTCGTACAGTACGGCACACACAACCGATAAAATAAATATGCGCTCAAGGCGGGCTGCTACAGAATGCCATCCATCCATCCACCCGTCCATCAACGCTCAGTCCTCAGTACCTCAATGAAGCCAACCACCCCGGCTAGACCTTAGTACTCCAACTGGTCAAGGCTGTACATTATCCTGCATGACTGCCGGCCAACGGTTGCATTGCTTCCCAATGCTGCCGTACTGCCGTATCGCAGTAGCCCTGAGCTATCGTACGTCCCATAACGCACGGCGTGCGGATGCGCTCAACCCCACTGTCGATCAAGCCGAGCGGACGCAGCCGCGCGCGCCTGCACCTGAACCCAGTGCCCCGTTTTAAGGCCTACAACTCCATGCTTGGGCGAATCTGCCACAGCCGCCCCTGCCGCCCTCGCCCTCGCCGTCGCCGTCGCCGTCACCGCCGTAGCTTGGGGGTCCTGCTGCAGCGTCCCCGGCGGCAGCGACACCGCTGCTGCCGCCACCGAAGAAGCCATCACGCCTGTCTCGCTTGCAACTGAGCTCGTACAGCCGCTCGTACTGCCGCCTCCGGAACGGGCAGCTTCCGCAGCGTACCGCCACTGCCGTACTGCCGCCACCATCGGCCCACCTTGCCCTTGCTGGCACCCTTGCCGCCGCTGCGGCTGTTGCCCAACAGACGTAACAATAGCGGCAGTAGCGGCAGGAGCACCTCCGGAAAACGTCGAAGGGCCTCCCTCACTTCGGGACGGTGCCTTCGGTCTCTGTAATAGTAGCGGCCACGTCAGCTGGTGCAGCCCCCAATGCCACACGCGCTGCTGCTGCTGCTGCTGCTGCAGCGGCGGCGCTAGCGGCGGCAATGGCTGCTGCTGCAGCCGCTGCTGCACTGAAGGAGCTTCCTCCTGCTCATCATCATCCGACGGATGCTCCCAGGCGCCGCCGCCACGCCCCTTTAAAACATTTTCCCGTACAATGCGCTGTTTTGAAAGCTGGCGGTGCTGTAGCAGCTCCTTCTGGTTGAGGTGCGGTACGACCTGCGCTTGATAGACCGCGGCTCGGCGGCGGTTCATGGACCCTGGGAAGCCTCGCACAAGCGGAGGCCCTGGTGTGGCCTGTCGGAGGGTTTTAGGGTTTTAGGAGGGTTTAGGGTTTCTGTAAGTTGTGGTTTTTTTGATTTGGGTTTTAGTTTTGGGTCCCGCGTCCCTGGAGCTCGGGGGAACCTTCCTAGGGTTTTAGGGTTTAGCAAGTAATGGTTGGCGAAAGGACGTGGTGCGCGTGTTGTAGGACATGTTTTACAGGACGCCGCACCATGGGAAGGAGATTCCAAAGAAGACGTGACGGCGGCGGCGATGGTGGTGGCGATGGTGGCGGCGAAGGTTGCTCCCATGGCGAATCAAACCTCTCCTGCCAGGTTTTACTACCCTTCCCGCCGCTGCTGCCGCTACCGCCGCCGCCATTAACCCCGTTAGGGCCCCGCAGTTGCCGCCGCGCCCGCCGTACAAGCACTGTGGTGACCGCCGCCAACACCAAGATCAGCGCAAGTGCTGCCGCGGCAATGCCGCCAGCAACTGCAGCGATGTTGCCGGGGCTTGAGCTCGCCGAGCCGCCGCCGCCGCCGCCGCTGCTGCTGCCGCCGCTGATGGCATTGTTGGACCCGACGTCATCCCGCCTAGCATTGCTAGGTCCGTCCCCGCCGGCGCTAGTGCTGGACCCAGCGCCCCCGCCAGCAACGCCGCCACCGGCGCCAGTGCTGGACCCAGCGCCGCCGCCACCGATGCTACCGCCGGCGCTATTGGACCCAGCGCCGCCGCCGGCTTCACTGCTAGACCCAGTGGCGGCGGCAGCCGCACCACTGTCCGTGGCGCTCGATCCTCTGCTTGGCGCGGCCTGCGACCAGCCGTCAAACCCGTAGACCTGTAGGTCGAAACTCTTTTGCGCATCTTCACAGCACGACCTATCTATCGGCTGGGAAGGCACAGATCCAAGGAGGATCACAGCACGAGACAGGCACGGCGTGTCCCTTAAGGGCCTCTGTAAAGCCCTTAGCCAGATGGCCCATACCCCGGCCCTCACACCTCACACCTCACAGCTCCTGACCAAAACGGCTTCGCGCCGCTTCGGACGCATAATGGCTCGCGCACTGGCTAAATACGGTGGAATAACTAAACGAGTTAAGAAGCGAGTGCAAGAGGTGTGAGGCGTATCATGGGGATCCATGCTTCCGCCCCCATCCTCCCGTCCTATAAATTGTCGTACAGGTCACACACCGTACACCTGCCATACCGACAAAGACGGCGGGGCCGCTGATGCGCTGGTGGCGTCATCCACGCCGCACGCCGCGGCGCCGCCGATTCCTAGCTGTACGGCTATCTCATTCGAGAGATCCTGCTGCTGCTGCTGCTGCTGCTGTGAGGTGCCAAATCCAGATCCAGATCCAGATCCAGGGGGGCACAAGGACAGGTACACCAGCCGACCCGCTTCACTAAGCGCGGCGCGGTACGTCACCTGCACCTGCAGTTGGTTGGTCGTTGGAAGTTATTGTACGTCTCACGGGCGATCTGGAGGGAGTTCGGATGATATATGTATGTTTGTCGTGGGGGTTTGCGGGGGAGGCGGTTATGTGCCTAAACCTAAACCAAGTGACGAACCACACATGACGCCCAGGCGCAGCACAGACGCAAGAAGCACATGACTCCAGCAGGCACAAGTACCAGTGGAAATCAAACCCTAAAGTATCAGCCTCACTTAAAACATACATGTAAACATATAAAGGATCTCTCGTCCATGTGCCGTACACATAAACACGTGCGTGTACACACATATATGCACGTACCTCCGCGACGATGCTGTACGACACCGACGACGGCAGACACTCTAACACCAGCGGGTCGGCCGAGCTGAAGGCTGCCCAGCTCATCATGGTGTCGTACACAAGGCTTGACAGGTCCGCACTGCTCAAGTTTTCGAGGCTTCCATTCCGTACGGCGGCTGAGCCAGGTGGAGGCGAGGAGGTGGCGGCGGAGGTGGCGGCGGGGGCGGCGGCAGCACCGGCGGCGCTGTCGCCAGCCTGTATGTCATTCGCTAGTGCCAACATCACCTCCCATCGAGACCCGCGTCGCATAGCTCCTCCGGCATCGCCATTGCTGCTGCCGCCGCCGCCGCCGCCGCCGCCGCCACCGCTGCCGTCCGTACCGCTGCCATTGGAGACAGGCCCCCAAAGCATGCTGCAAACATCGCTGTCATTGCCGGCGCCCCCACCGGTATCAGCCACGGTAGGTGTCTTCGCCGCTGTTTCCTCCACTTCCTGCCTTAGCCGCCGGCGGTGCTGCCCGCCGCCGCCAGCAGACGCTGCTGCTCCTACCTCCAATGCCGCTGCAGCTGCAGCTAATGCTCTGAGAGGGGATGTACGGGATGGCTCCGCGGCGCCTCCAGAGCCCAGTTCCACAACGGTGCATACGACTTGGACGCTACAGCCGATAGCGTTGTTGCGGCTGATATTGCCGCTGCTACTGCTGCCGCTGCTACTGCTGCTGCCGCAGCCAACATTAAGACTGTGGGACAGCGACTGCACCAGACGCGCTTGAAGGTCCTCAGTTAACGTGTCCGAGCAATACGAGTCCTGCTAGACAGCAGCATGCACCACAGACACCACAAGTCGGGGTTAGCCACATCGATGGCATTGTGTTTTTCAAGGGTTTGATGACTGATGCTAAACTGGGGGCCGGATACTCTACTCTACTAGCGAATGTAGTCGAAGACTAGTCGCTGACGGGGCAGATGTCCTTCCGCCAACCACCAACTAGATTAATACAGTCCTCTTAAAGTCAGTTTCAGGTCGTTGTAAGTTATGTGCCGTACACATGGACGAGCGAGCCTAAATGGCCTGCGGCCAGGTTTCTCTCTAGAGTCTAGGGAACGCAAGCTTGGCTGGCTGTGTGTGCGTGTGTGTGTGCTGTATGTGGCGTGCGGCTTTTTGTGAAAACGCCCTGCAGCAAAGCCGATCCAGCCATTTTGGTGCGTACGGAGGGTTTCGGAGCTCGGTAGTGCCCAGTACCTGCCCGGGTAACACGACGGGGGGGATCCTGAGCTGCAGCGAAAGCAGTGACACGCCAGCCGCACCAGGGAACTGTGCAGCTAGCGCCGCCGCGCGACCACCTGTGCCGCCACCGCCGCCGCTGCCGTCACCGTCACCGCCGCTGGTGGAGGCGGCGTTGGCGGCGGCGGCGGCTGGCCAGGTGGGGTCCGTTGCGGTCACCGACCAGGAGGCCCATAGCTGGGCAG
>NW_003307564.1:1820072-1821722 GCF_000143455.1 Volvox carteri f. nagariensis
ACGGCGGCGGCGGCGGCCGCGGGCGAGGTGCGGCGACGTCTTCTATGGCTGGCAGCGGTGGCGGTGGGGGCGGTGGGGGCGGCGGCGGATGCGGACGTGACGCATATACGGGTACGGCCGGCTGCAGCGGCGCGCCGTCAGGTGGAGCTTCAACGGGGACCGCTGGGGCGTTAGGCTGTAGCGGGAATATGTTTGGCGCTGGGATACTCCGGGGCGGTTGTAGCGGCCATTGCCGTTGTGGCGGAAGTGAAGAGGAGGCCGTCGCCGGTAGCGGTGGCGGCGGCAGCGTAGTCGGCGGCGGCTGTGGCGGCGGCCGCGCAGGCCCCAGCGGCGGAGGCAGCAGCGGTGGCGAAAGAAGGACCTCTGAAGACTGCGAAAAAGGCGGCGGCAATGGCGGCGGCGGCGGCGACTTGGCTGCCTCAGTCACTGCAGGGGATCGCGGCGGCAGCAGCGCTGTTGTGGTGGAATGGCTTGGCGGCGGTGGCAATGGCTGCGGCAGCAGCGGCCGCGGTGTTGGCGGTGGCAACGGTGGCGGCGATGGCGGCAGGGGGCTGGGCGGCGGCGTGGGTGACGGCGGTGGCGGCGGCAGCGGCGAGGGTGACGGCGGCGTCGGCGGCAGCGTTGGTGGCGCCGGGGGAAGCGGCGCGAGGCTGTTGGGAGCACGGGCAAGGGAGTGGATGGGTGAGACATTGAGACAGAGAAGGGGAATCTGAGCTTCGCACAATTTAACGCATAGCGCCACAATAATGGATATTGACCGTCTCGTCCATGGCTCCCCCAAATGCCACGGACACCCAACCCCCATTCATGCGGAGCTTGTAACTTGCAACATGCAGCCGCCCATCCACATTCACATCTACGGTCAACCTCACTCACCCACAGCAATTCCCCCCCACATATACTCATATTACACATCATTACTTGTTTCGTTGGAAGTGCGAGGTAGGATGGTGCTTATAGGCGATTTAGCAGCCCTTGAGCCCTCGGCTCGTATTAGGGTGGTTTGCAGGTACGGGGAACGCACCCACGACCATGTAACAACAACAACAACAACAAAGCAAATGTAATATTCGTTAAAACGCGACCACGAACTGCCTATGGCTGACCTCGCCGACCGCGGCAAAAACGGAGATCTCTCGAAAATTATGCTTGAGTTAATATAGGCCAGAATGGCAGAAAATGGGCAGGCGCGGACCTCCGCGCCAAATGAACGTTCAAATGGACGGGCGACAGCCCCAGCTGCTCGCCAACAACCAAGCCGCGCCCAAGCGGAACGAAAGTTTGTGAACATCGACATAATAATGGAAACGGTTCCAGAAGGAACACCATTTCATGCGGAACAGGACCAGGTTACCATGGAAATCCATTGGCCGGCCGGTTCCGACCCCGCGGACATACAAGCCCAGCTACATGGACCAGTGGGCAAGGCCATTTTAAACAGATTACGGGCGATAATACCGCCCGTTGAGGCAGAGGGGCTACTCGGGCCGCGAATCAGCAAATGCCCGCAACGGGCACTCCCCAGCGGCGTGAAGGTGCAAGAAATCAGCATCTTGATCCGGAAAGGTGGTCTCGCAATGCTTACCACCTCGCCAGCAGTCCGGAGGGGACGGCTTCACCTGGGGCCAGTCCATCTCCTACCCAGCAGCC
>NW_003307564.1:1827313-1855249 GCF_000143455.1 Volvox carteri f. nagariensis
GAGGACCAGTGTGCGAGTACTCGCTTTGTGTTGGTTTTTTCTGTGCAACCGTGTCTCGGCTTTTGCGGTGTGTCGTCTCAGGCCCGTGGTCCTCCGTGTCTCCCTTGCCTTGCTGGCTGCGTGGGGCCCTGGTTTTTGTGTGTGTAGAGGAGGCCCCCGAGTAGAGCCCCTGCCCCCGGTGGTGTTTTCTTTTTGTTCTGGTTTTGGCGGTCAAGAGGGACGAGAGCGCGTGAATAGGCAGGCCAGGCGAAGTGGCGCCTTTCGTGCGGTTCTTGCATAGATCGGTTTGCAGTCTTCTGCGCCGCTGTGTTGCCTAGCCAGGGGCTGGGAGAGTGTCCCGGTTGGCGCGAGTGAGGGAATGAGGCGCGCGCGGAGGAACAGACGGTCGTAAAGCCGCGCGCCCTTCCCTGCGCTGTGTTTCGGCCCGGTCAGGGCCCCCGGTGCTCGTCCTTTATCGGGCGAGCCGCCCACAGTGTAACACCCCATCAACAACAACAACAACAACAACAACAACAACAACAACAACAACAACAACATACCTGGCGAAAGCAAAGCGAAGGCGGTAATGATCCGAAAGCCGCCGTACTTCTTGAACGTCGAGTGCTCGGCCGTACAGCAGCACCACAGCGACCTGCGTACGACAAAAAACACCTGGTAAAGTTTTGGCTATACGTGTGGCTTTTCATGTACGACAGAGCCTGCTGCGGTTGGTAACCTGATGTGAAGTCGAAACAGGATACCATAAAAAGTCTGAATAGGAAATCCCGCCAGATTGCACTCACATGTACGGCAACTCTCGCATCCTCCTTCACTCCGAAACCCCCTGTCACATTCCCGTCGCGACGCACCTGGCCCTGCAGCAGGGAGCCGGGAGGGGGGTAGGCGCCCCCCCCGCAGCCGCCCCCAACCACCAGCATCTCTCCACCCACCCTCATGGGAACACTGGCCAGAGTACGAGATGCCAGGCAGTACGACTGGCAGCAGCGATGGTGGGTGGCGGTCAATGCCCCGGGATGTCGTACGAGCACCTGGGGGTGCGTGGACATGAGGGGGGCGTGGTGTACGACAGAGGGGACTTGGCGACGGGGAAAAAGAGAAAGAGCGTGGGTGTGAAAACCCTAAAGTTACAAGCTACGAGTTCCGACATAAACACACACGGACATACACACACATGGACATAAACACACACGGACATACACACACATGGACATAAACACACACGGACATACACACACATGGACATAAACACACATGGACATACACACACATGGAGTTGTAGTGTGGCAGAAGCCGGGGGGGACATGTACGGATGTACTAAGGAGTAACCCAGCGGGGGTTAGAGGGGAGGGCCCACGGGGTGGGGGAGGAGCCGAGAATGCCCGAAACCCGAGGACGGGGGGAAAGGGTTGTGTATGCACGTCTGCATGTGTGTCGGTACGACATCATCCTGACACGTGGCACCACGAGCGTACCTCCATCGTCCATTCGTTGTTCGGTGGACGCAGCGATGGCGCCGTGCTCGTCCAATCATCCAGGATGCCGTACCCATATTGTGCCGTGCCGGTCGTAATGCCGCCCGTAGACATCAGCAGCCCACTGCCGCCGCCGCCGCCGCTGCTACTGCTACTGCTACTGCTTCCATGCAATCCCATACCGAGCATCCAAGGGCTATCGCCCACGGACACCGCCGCTGTCGCTGCTACTGCCGAAGTCCTCGCCGCCACCCGTCCCACCCAAACTGCAGTAAATGCCCTGTCAGGGCTAGGATCCCAGTTGGCAGATGTCGTGAGGTCGTTCGGCATCGCGCCACAACACGTCGCACCGTCAAAGTCGATGGCGGCGCCACCGTTGCCGCCGTACTGTCGTACGGAGCAGTTGCCGTTGAATATGAGTAAGTTTGCGGGACGAACGTCGTACTCTGCATCCATCCAAATGTACAGCTGGCCAAAAGGGGGCAGGGTGCTCTCCGCCTGCCCAGTGTCGAAGTGTACGATGTCGGGTCGAAGACTCGGTGGCAGGGGGCCTGCGGCGGGAGTGGGCAGCTGGGACGTCATCAAAGATACATACATACATACATACATACTGCCGCTACTGCTTTAACTTCGATAGCTACTGCAACTACTGCAGCTGCGATAATGGTGGCTGCGGTGGCGGCAGCAGCAGCAGCAGCAGGTGCTGGGCCTCCAGATCAGCTTTACTAAGGCCCACCAAAACCCAGGCATTCTCCCCTGTGAAAAACACAGACACACATACAGACTGATAGGGCATGCTTCTACACGTCTCACGTTTTTTGTTATTTAAACAATTCACTGATAAAGACGCATTTAACGATTTTTTCGTGTTAAGCGATTCCCGCTTTCGCCACTCACCTTCGGTGGCGGCGGCGGCGGCTGCCGTACCGCAATCCACATCAATCACGGCCAGGGCAAGGAGCATGGCCGCTAAGCCGACGAGCGCCCTGCCGCCACTACTACAGCCGGCTGCTGACATCGCGCCGCCGCCGCCGCCGCCGCTACCGCTGGGCACCCGGGAAGCGGTCTGCTGCGGTGGTCCCGACTCGGCCTGGCCGTAACGGTCACGGCAGCGGCGGCGGCCGCGGCGGTGAGGCATTTCGCCTCCCGCCGTACTGCCAGCGCCATTGACGCCACCCCGGCTGCAGCTATGGCTGCTGCTACAGCTGCTGCTGCATATATAGCCAGTGCTACCGGCATTGCTTTTGCTCCCGCCACAGCTGCCGCCGCAGAAGCAGCGAAAACCCTCTCCACACGTCGCCATGCCGCTTTTCCCACTATTATTGCCGTCGCCGCCGCTGCTACCGCCGCCGCTGCCGTCGCGGTCAACACTGCCGTCGCCTCCACGGCCATCAAGGCACCCCATGCCGCCGCCACGTCCGGGTCTTATGCTACAGCCACCACCGCGCTCCCTCTCAAAGGCGCTAACTCCGCAACTGTAGCCGCGGCAGCAGCCGTGGGTGCCGCAGCCATGATGAGGACAGTCTGCCGTACGTCCCTCTTCCCCCCCGCCTCGTTGCTGCTTACCAAACAACACAACGGGGACCCTCATCGTATGTATGTATGTATGCATAAACGTACTCATGTGTATATGTACGAATATTAACAAAATCCGCGTATAGCAATTAGCCCCAAAGCCTTGCCGTACAATCCTATTCCAGAAAGGGCAGTAGAAAGGTTCTCCTCAGACACGCCGGGCGGTCTTCCGGTCGTCGTCGGCCCGCATCCCTGGACGTCCAGAGTCACGCTTAGAGCGTCTTGCCTCTGGTGGAGTCAAAGGTTGTGGAGGTCCTATAAATGTCCAGGGGAGGATGTGAGGGATGTGGCGGGTCTTTTGGCGAACAGTGGAAGATCTGATGCGATAGAGGACTTTGCGTGGGCAAGCTCTGGCTGGGGATAGAGGCTAGAGGCGGCTGGGGATAGAGGCGGCAGGGGATAGAGGCGGCAGGGGATAGAGGTGGCAGGGGATAGAGGTGGCAGGGGATAGAGGTGGCAGGGGCAGAGGCGGCAGGGGATAGAGTTGGCAGGGGCAGATGCGGCAGGGGATAGAGGTGGCAGGGGCAGAGGCGGCAGGGGATAGAGGTGGCAGGGGCAGAGGCGGCAGGGGATAGAGGTGGCAGGGGCAGAGGCGGCAGGGGATAGAGGTGGCAGGGGCAGAGGCGGCAGGGGATAGAGGTGGCAGGGGCAGAGGCGGCAGGGGATAGAGGTGGCAGGGGCAGAGGCGGCAGGGGATAGAGGTGGCAGGGGCAGAGGCGGCAGGGGATAGAGGTGGCAGGGGCAGAGGCGGCAGGGGATAGAGGTGGCAGGGGCAGAGGCGGCAGGGGATAGAGGTGGCAGGGGCAGAGGCGGCAGGGGATAGAGGTGGCAGGGGCAGAGGCGGCAGGGGATAGAGGTGGCAGGGGCAGAGGCGGCAGGGGATAGAGGCGGAAGGGGATAGAGGTGGCAGGGAAGGAAGCGGCAAGGGATACAAGCGGCAGGGGAGAAGGTGGCGGGGATAGAGGCGGAAGGGGAGGAGGGGAGGAAGTGGCAGGGGCGGAGGCGGCAGGGGAGAAGGCGGCAGGGACGGAAGCGGCAGGGGAAAGAAGCAGCAAGGGACGGAAGCGGCAGCGGATGAAGCGGCAGGCGAGCAGCAGCAGGGGATGGTGGCGGTAGGGGAGAAGGTGGCAGGGGACGGAAGTGGCAGGGGATGAGACGGCAGGGGATAAAACGGGTGCTGGGTACGGCATGAAGATCAGTGACGGCAGGTTTCAGACTTGGCGGGAAAGGTGCAACATAATGACGTGTTCCATGATGTTGATTTGGGTAGCTAGTTGGCGTGTGTGGCGTTGCCGGTGTAAAGGCTGTTCGCCGGCAGTGTAGGGGGATATTGCGAACCAAGCGGAACAGTTAGTGCAACTGTGCGACAAGCACACCCGCGCCGCATAGGCCGCCGCAGGTGGGAGGGGCTTTATAATTCAAATTCAGGAGTCATTTTATTCCTGTACTGTTCCAAGGGTTAGTACGTGGCCAGGAATGATTGTTGTCAGCCCGACCCGTTGGTACCGAAAACATGAAAGCAAGAGCGGAATCACATTTATATACTTAAAAATATTTGTTACCTTAATGTAACCAAGAATTAATCAGCTCTAACTGGTTGTGCTTTGGTTGCGGTTGTCAACCCGTCAAACATATACCGGCAAAACTGATGGAACCCAGCCCTCCATACGCGAATAAGGCTCATTAAGCAAATTTTTGCTACAAATATCTTACCTTTATCATATTGGCTTGGTTGATGCTGACAGATAGCGCGGCGTCAAGGCGCTGTCGCCCACCGAAGTCGACGGAAGCGAGCTGCAGATGTCCACGCATAACTATTGAGGAGCTAGTAATATTTTATCGCCATTTTTATCTTCAAACGAAATATCTGTAAGTTTTTCGTGTTAAAGCATAGTGCGTAAAACCGTAAGCCTTAAATGCGACAGCTAAGTCAAGGCACTGTATTACATGAGCAACCCAATAGATAATTATTACAGTTAGCGCATCCCCAGAAGGCGGAAGCCCCGATAGATCTTCATTCTGGATAGTCGGCAGCAGCGGCCGTACAGTCTATGTGATAGATAATAACGTTATCAAATTCGCTGATTTAAGCAGACAGCAAAGATTACACAGATCTAGATGCAACCTGAATTGTTCCTGAGAATGTCCCAACTGAAAGGAATCGTAGAACAGCGATGTAGACCTCCATATCACACCGGCCTTCCTGCGGAACAGGCTGTACACGACGCAAGTACCCGACGAGCCATAGCCAATCAGGCAGAGGTGTCCCTCGCCAGCTCCCTCTTCCCCTCCCCCCCCGACCGTGCGCCCCAAGCCCTAGAGACGCTTTGATTGGGGACTTTTGAGCTCCCATCAGCTCCCTAGGAACGTCGGGGTCCAGCGTCTATGCTGCGGCGTATTATTTGCTCCACTACTAACCTCATCACCGTTGATGGTGCTCTTGTGCACATTTAACTACGCAATCCTTTCCTAGCTACGCGAACTTCGTGTCATTGCTCGGTTCCGTACCGCGTGCCGTACGACGCCGTACTGTGTATTAATGCAAAGGCGCGGGATGCATTAGCAGTCAGGTCAGCAATGAAGTCCAGCTCCGATCCCTCACAGCTGGAAACCCTCCTCAGGTCCCTACTGCCGCTTTGCTGCTATGCCGCTGCTGCTACTGCCCACTACCACCCAGTACTACCATACCCACTACACAAACCATGGGGGCGATCTTCTTGTGCCACCTCACGGCGTCATACCCCGAAGAGCAGAGCCTCCATTTTGCAAACTGCGCTGCGCAGACGACTGTTTTCAAAAAAGAGTTCCGCACAAAATTCGTCCGAACTCTTGACTCCACTTTTGCTTCCCTTTTGACTCCTCCTCCTCCTTTCTTATTAACATTCCGAGGCGTCTCTTGCTCCATCCGACCTGTTATTTTTTAAATCATTGTCGTCCTCGTTTTCATACGTTGCTGTCATGGATCTTCACAGAATTTTCATTACATAAAACCACCTCCGCTTCACATGTCATCAATTTCATCCTCCAGGGAAATCTCAAGGACCAAATTATCCTCTAGAACAAAAAGAACAAAACCCATATCGATTCCCACTGTAGCCGGTGGGTGGGTTGACAGCACGGATTATCGAAAGCCCCTTTTCAAATCATCAGCCAGATCTGCACGCACACGTGCACACACGCATACGCACCACGCGCATCTCTCGCTTTGCCCCTCCTCCCCTTCCAGCTCCCTTCCCCCCCGCTTCTCCGCGCACACCTGTCGGCCTCCCTCCTCCTTACCTCACCCACGCTTAAGCGTGGTGGAGATTGAGGACGAGGAAGGAGGGTATCATACAGATGGTACTGGATACAGCGAGGGCAGTTGGGAAGCGTGAGAGAGACGGGGGGGAGACGGCAAAGACCTGAGACATTCGCAGCACGCGCCCGCGTGCACTTTGTTGTGTTGAGCGCAGGGGCATCACAGTGAGTGGTAGTTGGCGCGGTGGTGAAACCTACCGACCTACCGACCCACGGGTCCTTCGATTTTTTTTCATTCCATTTGCACACAAATGTACACATGCACAAGGACGTTCATAAAGTACAACTGCATTCTTTTCATGCACCGTATAGTACGGTACGGTACGACACGGTGTATGAGAAGAAAAACAAAGTATTGAGGAAACGCGTGTCATGTGCAAACACATGTGCATACAAATGGGTTTTACCAGTACGGCACTAGCGGGGACACAGTACGGCACTAGCGGGCATAACACCCACCGCATCCTGGCAGGTTGTTACGATGAAACCGTAATATGAACAAAGCCACTCGCGACGTTGTCATACAAGGGCGGGCAAGATGCGGCGAAAGGGGTAAAAAAAAGCATAAAACGCCTTTCTCTTCCTCCTCGAAGAAGAAGCCGCCGCCGCCCCGCCGCGCTGCCTTATCCACGTGCCAGCCGCCCCCCCCGCGCGCAACCCACCCACCCCATCCTCACAGTCGGCCCTCTCCGCACTCCATACACGCCCCCGTACCACACACCGCAACAAGCCTTTCAACACCGGCCCAAGATCTTCATTACAAGCCCCCTTCACACCGACCCACCGACCCAATACGAGCACCCAAAAGCAAAATCGCAATCACGCGCGCAGATTCACGATGACTCTTTGTACGACATGACATACGACATACATACAGCTGTTGTGGCATCAGCCGCTGTACATACATTCTGCATACCACAGCCGGTTAGGCTGCCGTACAGGCTCCGGAACCAAGCCGCCTCGCATTACGGAGCCCAACCGGACCCCAGAGGCACCGGCGGGGGGAGATGTGTATGTGTAGGAGGGTGGGGAGAGACCTTGGAAGGCCCCCGAAACCAAGCGACCCCCCACCGTCCAGTCTCCCCCCCCCTTTTGGGAGCTGACTCTTCGTACTGCGTGTGTGTGTATTGCCACACGCATGTGCTCGTCATCGATCTACGGCGGCCTAGTATCGGCCCCCATTCCGTACTACGTGATGATGCCCGTTCAGTGCATGTTGTGGGGCTCGATTGGTATTGACAATGTTGACGGTGTGATGTTGGTGTTGTTGGTAATGGTGTGGTGGAGTGCTGAGCGGGCCGACTTTAACCTCAGCTGCCACAGCCTGGGGGAGCTGCGGGCGGGGGTTGGAGGGATTGGAGGGGTGGGTGGGGTTAGTGGGACCCAGAGGGGCCTTGCTGCGTGCGCAAATTCAAATGCGGTATTCGGATCGCATGCAAGCGGATTTGGATGTGAGGAGAGTAAGACAAACCACTGACGTGTGTGAGGGGAAGAGAGGTTGGGGTTCTCCGTGTGTTGGTCGGGTGGGCGAGGCATTGTGATGGGGGTTCGGCCTGAAGGATTGGGAATGCAGGCGAGACCATCAGGTGGTCGCAGAGAATTTAGAGCTAAGGAGCGCGAGCCCTTTTTGCCTTGCACTCTAAGTAAACAAACGTGTTAGAACTGTTGCGGCGTAAAGTTTGACGTTAGGACATCGAGGGAAAGCAGTCCCTGACATGTAACCCCGATAACAACGGAGACTAAATTCCATGCTTTAGCATGGCATGATACGGCACTAGTGCTTGGGTCCTTTGATTCCACAAGGCCAAGAATTTGTATAAGTAGGCATCGAGCGAGATGCATGAAAGGAAAGGAGACTAAAGGAGCAACAAAACCTGGCGTAGCTGCGGTACAGGTGTTCGCGGAAAGCCCCGCAAACGAGAGCTGGCAATCGACTCACCCGAGCTGAGGTTCCCGCCAGTGACATCATTCACGCCTGCGATACGTGGGCCTGTTCCGAGACGATTACCTGACCGGCCCACCTGCCTGAACCGCTGGTCGCGGTATTGGCGGTGAGCTTGCTGCGAGAACATCGTGGCGAAGCTACCGAGAACGACGGGCGTTAGAAACGCCATCGACGATAGTTAGTCAGGTAAGGTGCAGTAAGTTTGAACAATCTCTGCAACTTTGGACTTACAAAGCCGTGAGGGCCCCCCAGATGGCCATGAAATAAGCAACGATGGAGCTGAGGGACCATGGCGACCTCCGCTTCGCAACGGTCCCTGTAAAGGAAATGTGCCGGATCTTGTCAATTGTGAAGCCATTGCACCAGAAGTTCACAAGTATGAACTTGCGCCGCGCTGGCATTGCCACGCACCGCTGCTTGTAATATAGGGCATCCTTATTTGCCCGGCCCCTAAGGGCCAACACTATAATGGAGGACCAGTGACACGCCTATGTTCAGCGAAAAGCAAAACTATGTTAAGGAAAGCCCCCTTGGGCGTCCTCGCGTTGTCTGCACCGCGTAAGGCTTGTCTTCAATGAAGTATGTTCTACGATATTTTACGATTCTTCAAAATTTGCTTAATATGGGAGAAATTGGATAATGGCGTTCAGACACCTCAGAGTACACGTACCCGTACATGCGTAAATCCTTCAAGTTTAAGAGCTAGAACAAGAAATCAATATACTAATCATTGCGTTTCGCAAGTCCACACGCAACCGTTGCGCAACCTGGAGGCGATAGGGCCAGCGGGGCGTTGACCCTATCCCCATCCAACCAACCGCACCTCTCCTAACACCCCTTGTTTGCCCTACAAATCTTAAAGCCACGTGATATTCATGTTTCCAGCTCAAGTATCGTCTCATCGTGCATATGCCTGGGTAACTGGGCCGGTGTCCTCCGGTCGGGCCCAGGGATGGCGATGCGCTCGCCTCGCGCCCGTGCGCGTTACCCCTGACTCCGCACCTAGCAGCTCCAGCGGCGGATCTGGTTCCGGATCCGGGTCCGGATTTTCCGCCCAAACCACAACCGCAGAGCCCCCAGCTGCCGTTGCCGGGCCAGGGCTCTCTAAAGACGCAATCCTCGCACGAATTGCTCGTGCCAAGCAGTACAAGCAGCCCATATCTAACAGCCCCTCCACCGATGGTGACGGTCCAGGGGCGGCGGCAGCACCGCCGCCGGACTCTGGCGCGGCCCCCGCTGCGCCGCGGGCAGCAGCGCTTCCTCGCGTAGGGCCCACAAAGGTCGACTGGAGCGCCGTGGTGGGCTTTCTGGATGCACCCGTCACCACGGAGCGCAGCGGCGCCGGCGGCATGCCGATGTCGTACGGCGGTACGGTGCCATTGCCTTCGCCCGCCAACGAGGCGGCGGAGGCAGCGGCGACGGCTGAACGGGAACAGCGTTTCATGTCGGCGCCTGAGCAGAAGGACTATATGGGTATGCTGCTGAACAGCCCCCGTCGTGACGGCGCCGGAAGCGCTACACGCGCCGCCGACGCGCTGGCTGGCGTGCTGGCGGAGCCGTCGTACGACAGCCCTGACGGCGCCATCAGCCCCGACCTGCGCATGGAGGAGTTCACCGCCATGAAGGAGGCACGGCTGCGTGCGCTTGGTGGGGAAGTGATAACGGCAGATCCGTCGTACAATCCCGGTGGAAACGTTGCCGTACGGGTCAGCATGGGCGACGGCGCAGGTCAGATGGCCGGCCCGGAGGCGGCGGCGCTGGCGGAGGCGCGACGACTGGAGGCGGAGGTGGAAGCGGCGCGACAGGCAGCCGCGGAGGCAGAAGCAGCGGCGGCGGCGGCGGCGGCAGCGGCAGCGGCCGCAGAGGCAGCGGCGACGGAGGGGACGGCGGCGGATCCCACGGCCTCAGCAGCGGCAACGGAGGCGGATGACATGTACACGCCCAAGGTAAGGTGCCGTACATGCAGCTTGTGTCACCCCCGTGTCACTGTCACTGGAGCGTGTATTGCGGGTGGCGGCGGTCGGGCCGAACACACCCTGCTGCTCCGTACAGTCGCAAACCCACCCGGCGCGCCCTCCCTCACCCCCCCTGCAGTATCCTACGTCTACCCTACATCTACCCTATCCCGGTGTCAGCTGCTGCTGCCGCTTAACCCCCCTCGCATGTGTATGTGTATGTGGTTCGCCTTATCCCGCGCCTCCCTCCCCCCCGGGGTCGTTCGGGCAGTTGGCCCCCCGATCCTCTTGCATCTTGTGATTCTTTCGTCCCCTAGGAGGTTTTTGATTTCCTTGCCCAGCCCGGCCCGGCCCCACATCGCTACCTCCAGTTTTTCTTTCGTTTTTCCCCCGCTTCCCGTCCCCCCCTCCCCTTCCCCCCTCCCCTTCCCCCCTCCCCTCCTCCCCTCCCGGGTTTCATCCAAGAGTCCAAACCCGCTCTCTCCCTCCCCCCGTCCCGGACTGCTAACCGCAAGGCCAGTACAGCCGGCTCAACCCGCGTTGCTCCGTTGCCCGCGGGGGACCCTCCTACAGCCCAACTCCCACTCGCACTCGCACTCTATACTTATCGAAACGCTCCGAAACCATACACCTGCCGAAACCCTCCCTAGGTTGCCACCTGGGGCATTTTCCCCCGGCCACGTGACATCAGTAAGGCGTACGGCGGCGGCCGGAATATAAAACCCGGACAGGTACGGCGAAAGGCCATCCCTAATTGCAGTACAGTACGGTACGGTGTACGGGTGTTTTGGGAGGCCTTAAAATGGGTGCCGCGGTTTGCAGCAATCCTGAACATATGCCGGCACTTAAAATTTCCTCTTCGGACTTGTGGCATCATATAGCTGATACAGTCACCATACACAACTCCCGCCTTTCCCGCCCACCTGGGATCACGGGGCCTATAGCAGTTTCGGACTTGGGGTTTCGGACGCGCCGGCCGTTCATTTCGGACTATCTCCCCCCTCCCCCCTAGAGGCCCTCCCCCCATATCAGCTCTTACAAGGTACTTCTAAGGTTATATGATTTCCTGCACCGGCGTTTGACACCGCGTTACTACGCGAACTTCTATACTCTCCTGTCAACCTGTCAACTACCAACTACCAACCGATTCTGTTACAGGAGTTGGAAACTGCTGAGCAGCGTGCGGAACGGGAGCGCAACTACGCGGCGGCCCTGGCGGCGTATAAGGCCCGGGCGGGGCTGGAGGTCGACCCGGAGGAGGAGCAGCGGGCAGCCCAGGTGACCGTGTGTGTGTATGTATGTGTGTATGTACATATGTGTGTGTGTTTTACCACTTCCCTGAAAACCCCCCGGTTCCCCACACACACACCCCACACCATGCACCCATTCCCCCCCGGTGGGTTTCTTCTTCTTCCCGTACAGTTGTACGAGGAGGGCATGCAGCTTTTCAGTGCCGGGCAGCTAAAGGCCTCGTACGACAAGTTTGAAAAAGTGTTGGCGGCGGTTCCGGTAAAAACGAAGGTGAGTGTCGAATGCGTTTGGGCCATGCGGGGGGAGGGGAGGGGAGGGGAGGGGAGGTACCGTTGTCGTTGTCGATGTCGTTCCCAGCGCCTTGATGTGCACCTTTATGTAGGCAGCTGGCTGCTCCCGAAATGTCAGTGCCGTACGGGCAGTAGAACAACCTCTCGTGAAAAGGATTTGTGTAAAATCTAAGAGGTTTTATAACCCCCAAACCCCAACACTTTCTCCCCTCCTCCCCCCTAATCACCGACACTTGCACTCACACATACATACACACATACTCATCATGTCCCCCGCTGGGGTCCTTTCCTCTTGTCGGGCCGCAATTTCTGTACGGCGTCGTACCGCTGTACTGCAATGATGATGTCGGAGAGCAGTACGGGGGCTTGGCGACGCTGCAGAAGGCCATCGTACTGGACAGCGTGGGACAGAGCGAGGCGGCTCAGAAGCTGTACAAGAGCATTGCCAATCATGGGGTGGCGCAGGTATGTATGTATGTATGTATGTATGTATGTATGTATTGCAGGTTGAAGGAGGGTGTTACGACACGCAGAGATTTACCGAAACCTGCTGTCGTAGTTTACCTGATCGAGACGAGAAGGAAAAAGAGGAAGAAAGAAGTTGTCGGAACTTTGGGATGGGACGCACGCACACACGCGCGCGCGTGTATGTGTGTCTTGTCTTGCCTTCTTTCGGGGGAGGGAGGGACGGGGGAGGGAAATTTCAGATGCATACCACATGTACGACAAGTGAAGGGTAAACTGCCGGGGGCGTCCGGGGCGGGGGGAGGGAGGTGAAGATGGAGAGTCGGGGGGGGAGGGGGAATTAAAGATTGGTCCTGTAGGGTGGGGATGTGTACGGAATGGGGAGCAGGGGAAACGGCGGGGGGGAGGATGTCTGGGTGGGGGGTAAGGTGGGTTTCGTGTCGTGGATCCGGGGCCCCATACAGGTAATGAGTCGCTCGCGGGTGGGGGACGCAGCCTAGATGCAATCCAGATCCTAATTTCCTTACAGAATCATGTCCGTACAGATCGAGGGTTGCGTTCCAACACAAAGCCTAACCACATAAAGACATACGCACATCTATATCTGTGAAGTGGTGTTTTGCGTGGGTATAAAGGTAAAGTCTAGGATATAGAATTCAAATTCAAATCCTGTCCTGTGGTGTTCGGGCACCCGCCTGCCGCCTGCCTTCCTGCCTCCTCAGCTTTTCTCCACACACACACATGCACCCGTACATACCGCCGTACACACATACACATCCTCCACCCCCCTCGCTATACACACACACGCGCAGGTCTCCAAGAAGGCTAAGCAGATGTTGTTCGGGTTCGAAGCCATGACGTAAGGATCATGTTTGTGTGTTTTGGGGAGGAGGTGCTATCGTGGCCAGGGCATTATTTTCCCGTACGACGTACGACTCCGGAAAACGATGCTGATCCTGATGACATCAGCTTCCCATGCGAATGTACTTACAACCCATCTGCCATCTCCGTACACCAAACCCAACGCGCACTCCCTTGTTGCTCTTCCGCATTTCATTACCCCCCCGTCCCGCCACCCAAACCCCCGTTTCCCCTCAAACCCCCCCGATCCCCTCACCCACTTCCCACTTCCCTTCCAATGACTACCCCCCTCCCCCCTCACCCGCCCCTCCTCCCTCACCCGCCCAAGGTTTATGAAAGCGGACCAGTTCAGTTATTCCGTTAAGAAATCCGATTACGACAAATACTTCAGGTAATGGGGGGAGGGACTGAAAGGGCAGTAAAGAGGAAATCTATGTTGCGTGAAAGGGCGATGCGGGGAGAGAGGGGAAGAAATGGGTTGGGGCCGGAAAGGTGTGAGCGCAGGGGGATGAGGGGGGGAGCCGGGTGCGGGTGCGGGCTTTCCTCACTCCACGCTCCTCAACTAAAAACGTAGGGAGGAGGGCGTGTGGGGGGTTGGGGGGGAGAAGGGGACAATCAATCCAAGATCAAACACACACACTTGCGTGCCTGTGCGCGCGTGTGTGTATGTGTGTCATACGACAGGATTCCTGCGGATCGCCGCACAATGTACGTTGCCACGGAGGAGGAGCGGCGGCGTGACGAGGAGGCCATGCGGTTGGCGGGCCTGGTGGCGGCGGCGGTTATCTTGACTCCCGTACTGGCGGTGGTGACGCTGGCAGTACAGCGTTGAGGCCTTTATACCAGACAGACAAACAGACAAACACGCACATGAAACTGGCACATGCATGCGGCTGCGGTAGGTAACGAGTAAAAGTAGACATGGCCATATGAGTTGAGCTGTACTAGAGGATTTCGTAATGGTGGTGGTAATGAAGAGAGGCAGATGCAGCCCGACTCGATCAACGACCCTTGGGTCGGCAGCGGCGGAGCGGATACATTAGCGATCGAGGGTTGGCGAGGCGGTGAGGGGTCGCGGGGTGTTGGAGAGGACAATGTTGCCGTGGTGGCGGAGCCGGCGGCCTTGGGTGTAAACCTCGCTATCCTAGGGGGTTGGAGGGAATATGCGTTGTTGCGTATGTATGTATGTATGACTCAGATTGCACTGTGAGCCGCGAGACCCGGGGGCTGACGCCGAAACGCAGCGTATGTATGTATGGGGGGGAATTGTTGTATATCGGGAATGGGAGGAAGTGGTTGGTGGTTGTGCCTGGCGCTGCAGCCAGATGGCTTATATGATCCCGTACATATACTTGTGATTCGCCGCCTTGTCGGTGTTTGGGTTCGTTGGTTGTTTGGTGCGTTCGTTGCTTCGTTATTTCGTTAATTAGTTAAGCAGTTGAGCAGTTTGTTACCACCAGCGCGGCGATTTAAAAGCCTGGGTTGCGAGGCACTCTCGTTGCCCTCTGCAAAGGGGCACCGGACATCGAGGCGCACACACATGTATGTATGTATGTATATATATGTATGTATGTGTGTGTATTTGTGTGTGTCCATATTTCCGCATGTGTGCGCGAGTGGAGAAAACACGTGACAACTGAGCTCGGAAATGTCGGGAAAGATATATGCGTGTGTGTCTGCGTGGGGGTAATTATTTAGTGTATTGCATGTGTGATGGTGGTGGTGGTGGTGTGGTGGTTGTGTTTGCCTTATGGTGTTCAAAGTTTTTAGGTACGCATATGTCTGCATTTGTCTGTCTGTATGTGTTCGCGGGTGCAGGGGCCCCGTGTATGTCAGCGGGGGGATCTGGGCCGGGGCAAACACACGCGTGTATACACACACGCACACGTAAGGCCCCACAATGGCACTGGGCCCCACAGTATTTCACGCCGCGGGAGCTACGCGCGTGTGGGGTACAGAACGGAGAGGTAATGGTACTGCCCGCCAAGCACAGCCCCTAGCTCTTGGCCATGTTATTGGAAAGGGCTTGTCAGGGAGGAGATTCTCCGGGTACACAGGAAACCGGCAAATGCGCGATAAGCAAACAAACGCAATAACGGAATTATGGAGGATGGGGGAGAAGTAGGCCAGGTAGGCTTGGAGTCGTGTCAGCGTAACGCAGCCGAGAGCTGTGCTTTTCGTCATGATGGGAGTCATCGTGTAAGCTGGAAAAGGCGCGGGAGTGGAAACTGAGGGAAGAAGGTTGCCTAGGGAACGGAGGTGCTCTAATTACAGAGTGGATATTAAGTGAATTTACAAAAGGAAGGTCCTTTGCGCGCTGTTGGCCGCTGGAGCGCTTTTTTCGCCTTCATGGGGCAAAGGGCAAAGGGAGCGGCGGTGGAGCTGAGCAGGGGGAAAACGCAAAGCATGTATAGGTGGATATCATGAATAGGTGGTAAATACGACCGGTACAATTTTTCCGGAAGCGGGATGTTGACGAATATAATTATTCCTCTAATTCCCGTTCCTATCTGGGAATCGGCTAATTTTGCGGCGCGCGCTTCAGCTAGAGGTATGGAACTTCGTGGTATCGACGCCATCGAGGTCTGAGCATGGATTGCCAATCTCCGTTGGTTGTAGTCTAAATGTTTGTTGACTATAGTAGATTGTATGGTTTACGACCGTGCGGCCGTAAGCCGGATACAGCGGTCGAAGTCTGATGTTTGCCAGTTGTAAGACACGCAACAAAAGAAAGCATATCCCATCCGATGCTCCTATCACAACGAGAAGTATTGATTATATTGAAATGTGTATTTCATCCTGATAGCTCTCGGTCGCGAAGACATTGGACATTTCGGGCGCAGGGAGGACCCTTGAATCTGTGGAGACGGTATTGCGGAAAGTGATGGTCTTGCTTTGTTGACTCATGTTCGGCATTTCATTTTCTGGGAACAAGCCTTGACCTGGGGACTGTCCTATGTGCCAGCAACCATCACTTGCACGGTCTTTGCCGAAGGGTTTCAGTCCCTACCTGACGAGTTGATTGTTTGAATGCAATTCCTTCTTCCCGTTTTTGCCTCCTGTCCGCAGTTCTTGGTGGGCCCAGCGGCAACTTGTGATTAGACA
Source organism: Volvox carteri f. nagariensis (assembly GCF_000143455.1). Taxonomy (NCBI): domain Eukaryota; kingdom Viridiplantae; phylum Chlorophyta; class Chlorophyceae; order Chlamydomonadales; family Volvocaceae; genus Volvox; species Volvox carteri. Next base: position 1,843,530 of record NW_003307564.1, read on the forward strand.
GGCGCACCGCGCGCAGCCGGCCGGACGTGTGGAAATGGAAAACCACCGGATAGGCCTAACAGCACGAAGGACCTACGTAATCCAGGCTGTCGGGCCCCTGCTGTCTAGCTTCACTTTTCGATACCTGCAAGCCTTCCCGGTGTGCTCGTCTTGCATGACCGCAAAATGTCACATCTTTAAGTGGCATTTGTGCAGTCGCTGCATTACGCGCTAGCGCTTAGGGTACGCACTGGCGGTATCGGCCCTCACTCTACTCCTCCGAAGGGCGGGTCTGCCTTCTATGGAGCCACGCACACATGACCGCGAATTGAATTCGCTAGGTTGCATGTCCCTCGACGTTTTACCTCTGGCTTCTCCTGTGTTTTCTAAATCGTCCCATCAGGCTGGGCTATTAAAAGTCGAAAGTGGGTGTCGAAGTACTTCAGGAGTGAAATGATGACTACATGCCGGCACGGGCTGTAAGCATGTGGCAGGCTTGGACAAATTTGGAATGGCAGGCGCATGTGCCATATTATTACTTGCGAAAATATCAGGCAGTTTGTGATTGGTTAAGATCGGTTTCGGTTGACAGCGTGTTACAGCCGCCGCCGCAAGGTGTCACATCACTATTGGCTAGAAGAGGGACATCGCCTGCCGCACAGCCATGCCCTCCCGCCATTTCGGGTCCCACTGCGCGTCCAGCATGCACAATACAAATCCAAACCTCATGGAATCATATACTCCGGATCAATATAATTTAAATAAATGCAATTTACAGGTGGCGTTGCAGCCCCCTGTGGCGGCAGCAAACCTGATTCGCCGCCAAACCATTGACTGCCACAAAGACGTACACGCAAGTCATTGCTAATCGGTGAGCGGATTTTCGGTTCACAATTCACGTGAAGAGAAGTCTTGAAACAACGGAATGAAATTAAAATCCTAATTGACATGCGATTGTTGACGCGGGTAAAACAAGGTAGAGGGGGGGGCGAGAGTGACAACCAACTTTGACTAGCTTGAGAGGTGCGGATACGGAGAGAACCTCCATGTAGCAGATGTTGACAGTGTATTTATGATGGTTTTAAACATTTGCATATTGGCAAGCAGTGCCAGTGCAATAATCACTTCGGCGGGCGGCTTCCTTCTTGTGGCATCAATGTAAAGCACGGTGAAGGGTCATAGCATTTCGTTTTTTAATTGTTATTCAACGGCCCAATATTGTCTCAGCATTCGGAGCCTTTGATGGTCGAAACGAAACCGAAGACTGACGGCGAAAATAACGAGCTTAAATTATGAAAGTCAGGAAAATGATGAGAATAATATCACGGTTTTAAAGTTTCTGTAAAGTAACTTGGTATCTGCGGCTAATAATCCTTGCTGCGCGAAAGTCTATGGCGGGCGCGGGGCCGCCGTAGTTAGTTGGGCTTAGGGCAGGATGATGGATTCGCTTCGTTTTTGACCTTAGGCAAACTAGTGTGCATCCACTAGCGCCTCACTACTAGCTGATGAATTAATTTTGAATAGTTACGGTAGGCTAGGAGGTCTGTGGGCCTTGCGCCCACATTCGAGTCGAGCAACCAAACCGGCCAACACAAGCCGATTGGGCAGCGACAACGTTTTACGTCGGAATCACTGTAGAAATTATCAGCTGTGTGTTCTTTGAGCTATGTGCACTGGGGGCTAGGAGGGGTGCAAGGACTTACGCCCACCGAGCCCCCTCAATGTCCATGCCCACCTAGGCCAGCTACTTTTCTCCCGAATGATGACGACGAGCCATGCGAGAAAACTCAGCCCCCATACAGGAGGCATCTCAGCAGAGGAGAGATAGTGTACGCCAACAGGGTGAGTGGGTGCTGAACGACGTTTTGTGTTCGACCGTGGCTTCGGTAGGCCTGAGAGTGAAACAACAGCGCAAAATTCGCGGTATCCTTCTTAAATAGATAACGATATAAGTTTTACTGCACACCTACATTCATGGTACATCCATGGTGCATTCTTTGTAAGCTGCGCGCCTCTGTCCTTGGCCTTATGAGCTAAAGCTTTTTGAGGTGTGTGCAGCTAACTACGTGCATTTGTCAAGGTCTTACTATAGGTTTAGTGAACGTTTGATTGAAATGCAATATGGACGACGTTGGGTACCTTTACAAGCCCTAAGTGCTTACCTCGGCCAACTTTGGCGTGACTAGCGGTCCCTACCTCGCACACTTGCAATCGATACAGCATCGTGGAATTGGGTATGGTTTCATATTTGCAAACGGTTTATGCCCTTGTTGTTGTCCACTCCTTTTCGAACTAGATTGCCGCAAACTGGCAGGACCTTTGCGTATCCAAAGCATTTTTTGATTGCAAGCTTGATTAGTTAATACTATATGCCCTTCTCTTTTTATTTCATTGCTAAATGCGCGTGGCGCGCCTGGTCGGAGAAACTGCGCGCATCATTGGACAAACAGTCTCGGCGCTCCCTTTTGTTCGGTTCACCTAATTAGCCAGCATAACACAAATTTGCACCAGCGCTTATTTTTAGGCGCGCCACGCACCTCAATCCTCCGGCTGCCTCGTACAAGTAGGGCTGTTGCGCGGGCCGTTGTAGCTTCGCTATCGGCGGTACCTCCTTCCAAATCAAATACACACGACCTTACCGAAAATTCTACCATGCAATTCTCCAGTGCATAACTAAATGAAACGCTCTGCCGCTTAATTCCGTTTTCGCGCTCGTCCGCATGACCTGCATCCACCCCATGATACGCAGATAGTTCAGGGGCAACGGATACCACCGTGGATCCGTCCGCGTCTCGCCCCTCACAACCTTCGCCACCACCCCCACCAATAACTTCCCCGGCACAGCAGCAGCAGCAGCAACCTCTGTTGTCCGGTTCCCAACTGCCACCGCAACTACAGCCGCCATCACCACTCCAACCACCTCAGTGTACGGAGCAAGAGCAGCAAAACTACCAGCCTGGAGTGCACGACCCATTGCAGCAGCAGCAGCAGCCGGGTGCCTCCGGGCGGCAGACTGGGGGCCTCGGGGGCGGGGGCCCGTTGGGGCCGTTGGTCACGACGGAGACGGAGGCGGAGGGCTTTGGCGGGGCTTTAGGACCCAGCCTGCATCCCTCCCTAGAGCAGCAACAGCGGCATACGCAGCAGCAGCAGCAGGAACAACAACAACAGCACCGGCATACGCAGCAGCAGCAGCAGCAGCAGGAGCAGCAGCAACAACAGGAGCAGCAGCAGCAACAGTACCAACAGCAACAGCAGGAGGATTTTAGTAGTGTGGCAGCAGATACTGAGGACTCGCTGCCGTCTCCCCAGCAGACACCGCATCTCTTGCTTCAGCCGCATCCTCAACACCAGTTGCTACAGCCCCACCACCTGCCCCATCAACAACAGCAACAGGCGCCCACGTCACCGCCGCCGCTGCCACAAACAGCACAACAGCAACAGCAACAGCAGCAGCAGCAATATGGGAGTCCGACGCAGCTGTCGCTATCATTGCCTTTGCCATCGCTTCAAGGAGGGAACCCCGCTGTACTGTCACTTTTTGGACCTGCCGTACAGCCGGGAGCGCCTGCAGGACCTCAGGGCATGCCATTCGAAACCCTAGGTCTGCAGCCACTACACCCGCACTCCCACGCCCTCGCTCATCCCAACCCCCACTCGCTCTCACATCTCCAACCCCTCCAACCTTCGTTACAAGGTGCCAACCAACAGCAAATCCCGCTCCTTTCGGCGCCCCAGCAGCAACAGCAGCAGCAGCAGCCGCAGTCCACGCAGAGTGTGACGTCGCCATCGTCGCCGCCACCGCCACCGCCACCACAACACCAACCGACAACACCGCAGCACCATCATAATCAGCATCAGCTGCAACAACAACAACAACAACAACAACAAACGCCGCAGCAACAGTCGCAACAACATCCGCAGCAGCAGCAGCAGCTGCTACAGCAACATGTGGTCTGGGACGAGCTACGGCAAAGGGACGCCCAAATCCTCGTGCTGCAAAAGAAGCTCGGGCACTTCCGATCTTGGTTGGCTGGTGTCCACGCCAAGGTGCAGGCAACCAACCCATCCGCAATTAACAACTACAAGCGGTTGTATGTGGGCAACCTGCCGCCAAATACAACTGAGGTGAAACATGGCTGAGGGGGAGGGGGGCCGCTGAAATGGATCTGTGTGATATACTTACTGCCTGATCAGCTGATTAGCTGATTAGCTGGTTGGCTGGTTGGCTAGTTGGCTGGTTGAATTAATGGATGGGATGGTTCTCAAGTGAATGTTTCACAACCGAGTTTTAAAGATTGAAAGGATTCTTAACGTGTTGTTGAACATCCGGCACGCAAACTCAATCTTTCTCTCTGTCTCTCTTCCCCCCCTTCTCTCTCTCTCTCCCTCTCTCTCTCTCTCTCTCTCCCTCTCTCTCCCCCTCCCTCTCTCTCTCTCCCTCTCTCTCTCTCTCCCTCTCTCTCTCCCTCTCTCTCTCTCTCTCTCCCTCTCTCTCTCTCTCTCTCCCTCTCTCTCTCTCTCTCTCTCTCTCTCTCTCTCTCTCTCTCTCTCTCTCTCTCAAAAACACACAGAACATTAAAAACGCACCACACGCGAGTAAAGCATGCGAATGCCGATGCCGAATTTACCGCGAAATACAATCGGTGTTACTGCCCCTAAGGGGTAAACCCGCCTTTGCCAACCCTTAAAAGCGCTATCAACAAGCCGCGGGGTGTCTCGCTCCCGCCTCCAAAACATTCCACCAAGTTTTCTTGTGCTTTACTGACCAGCCCATTACTAGGCTTGGGTCTCCAGCCGGCCCCACATTGCCTAAGCAGGACGATCGAAGCGAACGCGACAACGTTAGCGTCTTCAGCTCTGGTTAGGGCTGAAAAACTGACAGGCGACATGAAGAAATGACGCCCCAAGGTTAAAGCTCCTGCGCCAAGGATTTCGGTTCTCGGGTAGTTCTAGATAGATAGAGGAGAAAGCGGCCCCTGGTCTTTGGTGTGTGCCTGCGTTGCCCTTCGTGGCTGTTGCACACCATCATCCACATTATCCACATTATCCATCGTCCATCATCCATCGTCCATCGTCCATCCACCTGTCAAGCCACTTAGCCAAACCGGGCTAAGTTAGCCAAACAGGCTGGTGTGGGGATGGTGTGGGGATAGTGTGGGGATGGTGTGGGGATGGTGTGGGGATGGTGTGGGGATGGTGTGGGGATGGTGTGGGGATGGTGTGGGGATGGTGTGGGGATGGTGTGGGGATGGATAGAAAGCTTTTCTAGCTTGTTGGCTCGGGAGCGGAGGCGTTTAACTTGGGGTTTTATATTCAAGGTTCATGTTGGGCTCTGGGATGGGAGGGTCAAGGGGGCCAGGAGGTTGCCTTTTGGGGATTTCGACGGTACTTCCTCCCTGGCAACCTAGTTTTCACTATCAGGAAACCCCCGCAGGACCCCACCGCTTCCTTAAGTTGCAGAAAGCCGTGTGAAGGTTTCTTTAGCTCCTAATCAGGACATGACAGGGCATGGTCTGTGGCGACTTGACTTTGGGCCTTGTGTAATCCGTCTTCATAACCATATCCGTTGCCCGCCAATTTTGCTTATTTCTTATCTTTCGTAGTCATTTTGAATTAAGTCGCCATGGCTTGCAAAATTTTGTGTGCGTCTGTAATTCAAAAATGATAGTTTCTTCCCTTCCCTTCCTTTCATGAATTACAGGACGAACTGAAGCATTTCCTGCACAACCTGATGGTCCGGACGGGTGCGAATGCTGCTCCAGGGAACGCCATCCTCTCCTGTAAACTCAAAGCGGTGAGTGAAACTATTTTGACAAACAGAGGTGTTCTGGTTTCGGAGCCGTTTTCGTTATATTTTATCCGAAAACAGTTCATGCACGTTGCACTTCGTATTCCGCTGCCTGGTTTCGGAGCCTTCAACCGTCAATATCTTGTGCGCAGTACGATAACTGACATCCGGTTTCAAAGCATATTATTATTCTAAAGCCTCCCCATGGCATTCTAAGGGCTTTCAAACCCTGTTAACCAAAGCCCTCTTACCCCAAACTGTGTTAGCCCCACATCTTTATTCCTGAATTCCTCGATCTTCAACGTGGATCTGGATATGGATCCGGACTTGGGTCTGGAGACTGGCTTCCAAATTTGGATCCACCGATTTAATCCCGTCCTTTGACAAAACCTTGGAAGCTGTCTTGTGCACTTAGGGTTTTGCCCGCCCCAACATAAACTTGACAAAACCAAACCCTGCTGCTCTTCTTTATTGCTACGACCTGATATTAAACCGCAGGCACCGGCAGCGGGAGCCCCCCCAGGTGCAGCGGGCCCTGTGCCCCCTCCTGGTCCGGGGCCCCCTGACAAGCATTACGCCTTTATCGAGCTCCGTTCAGTGGAAGAAGCATCAAATGCGATGGCGTTCGACGGCGTGGCGTTCAAGAATGCATACCTGAAGGTGCCCTAGGTTTCAGGGTTTTAGGGTTTTAGGGCTTTAGGGTTTTGGTGGTTTCATGGACGGAAATCGAGTCAATACGGTAAAGCGTTTAGATATGTTTTATCTGGTCTAACTTTTTCTTTATAATCACATGTGTGCATGCATTGTCTGTAACAACATATTGTCCATAGTTTTCAATTCGCGTTTCTATGAGGCTTTCAGCTGCCGCCTGAAGGAGCCCCTGCGAGTGTGGTAGCACATCTAGCTCGTCATTTTTAATGCAAGCGCATCGGAGCTCATTATCTTGATGCCGACCCCAGGTTTCCAGTAGGGTGGCGCTTCGCACTGCCGTTGTGTATATGTATGTATGTTGTTACAGGGTGGTTATGCTTCACCAGCGCCCCCTTTTCCCGAGGCAGTTCCCTGCTCTCCCCTGCTAGAGGGGCACCCTAATCCGTTCACCCCTCACCCATCCGACGGTTCAGCAACTCACCACCAGCATCCAACCAAATCTAGCTGATCAACGGCGCCTCAACTTAGGGTTTATATATCTATATATGTTTATGTATGTTTATGCGTGTTTATGTATATATGTTTATGCATGTTTGGTTGCATGCATGGTCGCGGCAGGTACGGAGACCCAGCAACTACGACCCCGCAACTGCCGTGATGCTAGGACCTACGACGCCGGACCCTACCATCGACTTGTCCCAGTTGGAAATCTGCCGTACGGTGGTTGAGAACTCCCCGCACAAACTCTTCGTCGGTGGTTTGCCGTGTGAATGGGGCGAGGACATGGTAAGCCTCATTGGCCGACAGTGGCCGGGGGGGGGCCGCAGCGCATTGACAAAGCACGCCTTTTCGCGTACGGCACAGGAACTCAGATTAATGTGTGGCATAATTTTCCTGTTACTGCCATAGAAAGCGAGTAGAATACAGCGCACCGAAACCATGCATCCCTCCTGTTTGGTGTACGGCACAGGTGAAGGAGCTGCTCATACCGTTCGGCACCCTGAAGAGCTTCAATCTTGTGATGGACAAATCCACCGGGAAATCCAAGGTAAGCACCACTTTCGTATTTTGTAATACAGTGGCTACAATGTCGTATGCATGCCGAGCAACAAAGAAGCATTTCCCGTTTTTCAATTTTGAGGGAGTTAATGCTCCCGGGGGCAGATGCCGAATGTTGGTGCGTACCTTAACTTTCATGAATTTATTATCCTCCAAACCAGAGCGGACACGAAGACGACCTACAGACGAGTTTTCTTAGTTATATGTTGTACGGCCACGTACGGATTGTAGTTTCGATGACGTCATTCCAGGAAACAACAACTAGGAACAAAGGCCCTTCTGGAAATGGCGGAGCCAACAAAAGGGGGTGCCGCCCTCATCCTGAGGTTCTTATATCTCAGTTCTTTGGATAGAACTGCAAATAAAGCGTGTACCTGGATCCACCCGTACCTGGATCTACCCGTACCTGGATCCACCCGTACCTGGATCCACCCGTACCTGGATCTACCCGTACCTGGATCCACCCGTACCTGGATCTACCCGTACCTGGATCCACCCGTACCTGGATCTACCCGTACCTGATTCCACCCACCGTGCAGGGTTACGCCTTCTGCGAGTATGTGGAGGACAGCTCCGCCGAGGTGCTCATCAAGAACCTGCATATGCGTCGGATCGGCAGCAAGGCACTCACTGTCAAACGCGCCATGGAAGGGAGCCGTACTGGCGGTGGGGGTGGCGTCGGCGTCGGCGTGGGCGGCCCGGGCGGCGTGGGCGCATCCCTATCCACCGGCGGCGCCGGTCCCTCAGCCATGGCGGCGGCGGCGGCCGCGGCGGCCGCGGCGCAGCAGCAGCAGCAGCAGCAACAGCTGCTTGCCGCGGGTCCTCCGGGGATGGCGCCGCTGACGCCGGCAAACATGACCGTGATGTCGCGGGTCGCGGCGGCGACACCGACCGGGGCTGGCGGCAATACCCCTGGCAGCGGCCCTGGCGGGGCAGCGGCGGCGGCGGCGGCGGCCATGGCGGCAGCGGCGTTGGGCGGAGACGGCACCTCTTCGACATCCCTTCGAAGTGGCTGGGATGCAGACGGTATGTTTGACCTGTCAGAACCTTTCCACTCTTACTACGGGTACCAAGAGTCTTGCGGTTAGCGAATGTACGATTGTACGGGTGTACGGCTGCACGGTCAACAGATCCTCTCCTTTTAATCCAAGGGGGTCTTAAATACCTCCCAACTCTAACCAACCCTAACCACCCCCAACCGCCTAGGAGGCTCACATTCAGAACAACTTCGCAAACCAACCAAACCAACGCCATGACAGGGCCAACCAGAAGGGCATACCACACATGAGCAGTCCTGACAGCTAAGCAGGCAAGCAAAAGCATCACCTGTTGTGACCCCGTGTCGATGAAGCAGCGCCGTATGAAGACACCACGAAAAGCTTTACCTCTTTGCTTTTTGTGGTTCCACGCCCACCTTCCCTCAGCATGTGTCGCCCCCCCCCTCCCCCCCTGCGAACATCACCCCTGCAGTCACGGAAGCTATCAACGTGCTGCTGCAGTCACATAGCGCCGCTGCCGCCCAGCGAAATTTGTTCGCTGCGGCGGCGGCTGCCGCCGCGACGGCAGCGAACCCGGCGGCGGCCCCGCCGCCGCCGCCGCCGCAGCCACCGCCGAACACCGTTCCCCCCGGCTTAGCTGCGGCGCTCCACCAATTCCACAACCGCGGCGGTGCGGATCTAAGCACCGTCGGCAGCGGCGGCAGCGGCGCCAGCTCCGAGCTTGCCGTACAAGGTGTACGACCCATGGGTGCTGGACACCATCCGGGACATCATCCTGGCCACCACCATTCGCAGCACCCGCACGCACATCAACATCAACATCATCAGCAGCAAGAGGCGGCGGCGGCGGCGGCAGAAGCCGCAGCGCAGCAGTTCGCGGCGGCGGCGGGGGTGGGCGCCTTCGACTTGTCGACTCTCGCTGGTCCTGGAATCCGATTCTGGTAAACGCTGCAGCCACGTAAAATGGAATGCTACCTATCAAACACGACACTTAACCTCATGACACTTCACTTCACTTCACTTCACTTCACTTCACTTCACACATGATGATCCTTCCTCTCCGGCTTGCTTCCCCGCGTCCTTCCTCTCCTGTCGTACTTCTCGTCCACTTCCTGTTGCTCCTGTTCCTTACTTTAAAAACTTTCTGAATTTAAGGGCAACGTAAGACCCCTCTCGTGTAGTTGGGCGACGGTGGCGGCGATGGTGGCGGCGATGGTGGCTGTCGAGGCCGGGAAGAGTCGCATCGTGCTTTCGGTGATTTGGGCAAGGCGGCCGTTGGAAGTTGGTGGTTGTTATTCTCGTTGGTCTTATCGCGTCTACCTTCATTCCTTGCGACCTTCGCGCAACACTGATGAGCGATTCTCGCGTGTCAGTCGAGCGTTGGCCATTTTGGGTTCTTGTGGCCGAATAGCGGTTGACCGTTGGGGTTGATTAGGGTGGTTAGGCTGATTGTTGGCGATAATGTACGGAGGCGGGCGGTAAGGAAGGCGCATATTCATGGCGGCTTCACAGCCCCCCCCCCAAGAGCCGTTCACGGCGCTTTTTATTAAGGTGCATGTATGTATGTATGTATGTATGTGTGCTTATGTGCGTATTAGGAGGACATACGTATGCCTGTGTTTGTGTGTATTGGAGGGAGACATGTTTCCGCAGGCGTACGTCCACATCGATGTCCGTCTTTGCGTGTGTGCTTTAGAAGCATCGACGTGTGTTCTCGTCTGTAAACGTGTGTGTATCGTTAGGCGTTGCGAACGTGTACGTGTATGTCTTTAGGAGTGAAGAAGCGTGCGATGTCTGTCTGTTTGTCTGTCTGCATGTCTGTCTGTCTGTCAGTCTGTCTGTTGTCTGTCGAGTCGAATTCTTAGAACTTCGACTGATTCGAATATCGCTGCACAGAACCTGAGGGACCGCCGTACACAGGGCGCTGATTGGCGCCCACATTGGCCTCGGTAGCCGTACTAATATGCCGTACCGTACTGCAGGAAATTCGTACAATGCATGGGACGCCTCCCGGCGGGACACGTTGCGTCTTGTCCGACCATTCGTCTGTCTCCCAATCTGTCTGTCTGTCTGTTCGCCAGCCACTGTCTGTCTGTCTGTCTGTCTGTCTGTCTGTCTGTCGTTCGGTTGTTCGGTAGTCCCTTGCAGTGCGCCGGAATGCTGCTGGGTTCAGGGGAGGGGGTAATGAAAGCAACGGAACGGATGGCGGAAGGTGCGACAGGCACTCAGGCACAGAGATAGGCAGGCAACGGGTGTGGATGTGCGGGTGGGTGACAGAATAACCCGTTTGGCGACATCTACGTGTAGTTGCCGTGCCGGCTGCCGCCGCCGTCGCGGCCGCCGTCGCCGCCACCGCCACCACCACGTTTACTACACGTGTCATAGAAGGAAAAGCCGTCACAACGCATTTCTTCGCCTTTCGGCTGACGTGCTACCTATTCTCTTCCTTCCTTTCCGTGTTGTTGCGTGCCGGCGACGAGTTTTGAGAGGCTTTCGCTGCGAGACAGATGCGCTAATGGTGCTGGTGCTGTTGCCGGTGCTGTTGCCGGTGCTGCGGGTGCGGCGACGGCGAGGCAGATGTTGCTGTTGTTGCTGTCCTGTTGCTGTTGCCCCTTCAGGCCTTCACGACAGCGTGCACACGTCATAGTGCGTCTCCATGTCCAAATTGCTACGCGCTAATGGTGGTGGTGTTGGTAGTGGGTAGTGGTGGCCAGGGTGATACAAATCAGGACGCTGATAATCATGATAATGATGATGAGATAAAGGTGGCGGCTAATGTAGGCCATGAAGCATAAGGCCCTCGAGCGGCCCGTTCATTTTACCGTATAAACACACACACCCACACACACGCGTAAACACACGTGTGGTCGCACATCTCACAGAGCACGTTGGGGAGCTTGTTTGTGGCAGTGTGGTAGTGTGGTAGTATGGCAATAGCAGCGGTGCTGGTGTTGCAGTGATAGTGGTGGTGATGATAGCGGCCCGTTGGTGGTGTAAACGATGGTAGCAGCATGAGACGATTGTCGTGATACTGGTGGGATAATGGAGCGGGTGGGGGGGGAAAGATAGGGGTAAGGGGCAACGCAGCGTCTCCTCTCTTCCGCTTTCGGTCCCGATCCTCCTTCCTTCCCCTTTCTATCCGGCTACACACACAAACACATCTCTACACACGCCGATTTGGGACATGCGGGACGAAAGAAGGGTTGAATAATTGGAGGCCGCGTGGGTGCTGGCATCAGTGTAGC
>NW_003307564.1:1855324-1927901 GCF_000143455.1 Volvox carteri f. nagariensis
TGGAGGTTGAGGAGGTGGTCCACCGAGAGCTGTTGTAACGCATGGGTTTGTCGTCGCGCTTCGTTTATCTGTCTTGTGAGCTTCCCTTCCCTTTCCTCTCCTCCCCTCCCCCTCCTCTGCGCCGCCGCCGCCTCTGCCGCTTCCTCCTCCTCCTCCTCCTCCTCAACCACGCGAAGAGATAGAACGCTCGTTAACCCTGAGATTCAAATCGCTCTGCTAAACGTCCTGCCATTGGCCATGAGCCTGCCAAGTCAATCTGCAGCAGCAGGAGCAGCAACACCCCATTTATTTGAATGTATGAAAATGAAGTTAAGGGGATTCTTGTCGTGGGACGACGCATTGGGGTGCGGGTGGGGGCGGGCGGTTGTGGAGAACCCCAAGTTCACCTGCCCTGCCCTGCCCTGCCCTGCCTTGCTCTGCTCTGCCATGCTCTCTGGGGCTTCGAGAGGGAGCGACGCGGGGAGATAACGGGGTAACCGGCTAATCTCTTTTGCTGCCGGTGGAGTGGAGTGGAGCGGAGTGTGTGCAGGCGCCGCCGGCGCGATGGCAGTGATGGTGATGGTGATGGTGGTGGTGGTGGTGATGGTGATGGTGGTGGTGGTGGTGGTGGTGGTGGTGGTGGTGGTGGTGGGTATGGGTATGGGTATGGGTATGGGTATGGGTATGGGTATGGGTATGGGTATGGGTATGGGTATGGGTATGGGTATGGGTATGGGTATGGGTATGGGTATGGGTATGGGTATGGGTATGGGTATGGGTATGGGTATGGGTATGGGTATGGGTATGGGTATGGGTATGGGTATGGGTATGGGTATGGGTATGGGTATGGGTATGGGTATGGGTATGGGTATGGGTATGGGTATGGGTATGGGTATGGGTATGGGTATGGGTATGGGTATGGGTATGGGTATGGGTATGGGTATGGGTATGGGTATGGGTATGGGTATGGGTATGGGTATGGGGATGGGGATGGCGATGGCGATGGCGATGGCGATGGTGCTTGGCGTTGCATTGCCGCGCTTGTTAGTGTACGCAAGTTAGACTACGTAAACTGCGCGTGTGCGTGTGTGTCTGTGCCTGCATGTCTGTGCGTGTATGTCTGTGCGTGTGCGTGCGTATACATTTAAGGGCGAAGCTTGGGCTGGGCTGACGGCAGAGGCGGCGTCATTGGCTGTTGAGCCAAAGCATTGCGCGGCTGGGTGTTGTTGTAGGAGGGGTTGCGCGGTTTGATTCGCCAGGAGAACAAAGTGGGGCTTTTCCAGGGAGGACTTTACCTTTTGTGTGTGCAGTTCGCTGCGACGATGGGCGAGTAAAGGGGCGAGAGCTCTTTTTCCGTGCTTCTCGTGCTTCTCGTACTTCCCATGACGGGTGCGGGACGTTGGGGGATCTGCGCGGCCGGTAGCATCTTGCTGTTTGAAGTGGGGGGTGTCGCAGTGGGGGGTTAGGGTTGTCCCCTAAAGGGTTGTCCCCTAAAGGGTTGTCCCCTAAGGGGACAACCATGCGCTATGTATGCATGAATGCGTGTAGATATGCCTGCTTTAGGGACTTCTGTATGCTCTGGGCCTCGATATGCACGAGCAGCACTCTTCGAGCAGATTCTTATGGGGGAGGGAGAGGGAGAGGGAGCGGGCGACAGCGTGCGAGCCGATTTAAAAAGCGAGCAGCTCCTAAAGGCCTATTGTGCACGCTTAACATCCAGTTTTAAGGTTACTGCGTTGCTGTGACTGCACTTTGCGGTTGGCGCGCTGCCATATGAAGTTCCCCCGTGCCTACTAATGACTCTGGATCCAAAATAAAATTCTCAGATCCTATGATCCAAGTGGAAGCTCGTTCCTACGCAGCGACAGCGCTGTCTGCAAGCTCCTTTAGGCCATGTAAGAATCAAACGCTCTGTGGCGGTGGTTGCTGTATGCGGTGGCAGTGGCGATGGCACTCTGAGCTCGTTGTAGGTTGGTCTCCCCGGACGCGTGGGTCCTGTTTTGGATTCCGTTTTGCATTCACCTGTTTAGGCTATATACGATTCAGATCCTGAAAAAGTGTTTTACTTACCGGTGCTTTGTTAATGGTTATTGCTTACGTTGCTTATGTAACGCCATGGCGGGGGGTTATTGTCGTTATCGCCCTGCGTACGGAATATTTGAATGTGTTTTAGGAGATGAAATACCAGTCCATGTCGGCACAGGACGCTTAGCTGGGGCTTGTTGTTGAAGGGGCATCGCACGGCGTCGCAACGGAGGGAGGCGAGCTACTCTGATGCCGTACTGCTCCTTTAATCTAAAATCTGTGGCCCGGCCTATCTTTATGTGTGTAGGCGTGTGTGCATGTGTACGTGTTCGCGCGCTTGTTTGCTCCCTCTGGCATGCTCTCGCACGTTCTGTTGCCGCTCAGTGTCCGTTGTGCCGTACCGTGTATCCTAGCGAGCATCGCGTTGCGACAAAAAGAAAGTATTTATTTTTATGCTTATGCCTGCACCGTGCGGACCGTTTGCTCAAAACACGTTATAGGGGTGTGGATGTAGGGGAGTTTCGGGGCATCTGCCAGCATGCTTCACACGCTTGGCGCCTGCGGTCGTCCTTCTTCTTCTTCTTCTTCTTCTTCTTCTTCTTCTTCTTCTTCTTCTTCTTCTGTTTTCCCTTTCTGTGCCCTTTCCCGCCTTTTTCAATATTCTTCCCCCTTTTTGGGAAACGTTCTTTTCAAGGTAATTTTGATTTCAATTCACGGACCCATTTCAAACTGGCGATTTCGCGCGCCCAGATCCAATCATCATCCACCAACTGCCGTACTGTACGGCGCACCGCGGCCTTCTTATACCGTCCCCTAAGTTCTGTCTCACCTCTTCGTCTTTCCATGTTGTTCATTGACGTGCGGATGGTATGTGTGTGTAAACATCACGGTCTTGTCGGACGGACTTCGTTCACCATGAAGGGGTGTACGGCTGTCAAGCAGCTCTCGCTAGAGTGACTGTCGTAGTGGTGATGATGATGATGATGATGATGATGATGATGATGATGATGATGATGATGATGATGATGATGATGATGATGATGATGATGATGATGATGATGATGATGATGATGATGATGATGATGATGATGATGATGATGATGATGATGATGATGATGATGATGATGATGATGATGATGATGATGATGATGATGATGATGATGATGATGATGATGATGATGATGATGATGATGATGATGATGATGATGATGATGGTGGTGGTTGCGACTGTTGAGGTGCGGCGGGCGTGACGACCTCAGTTAAGATTCACCGTAGCGGGTCGGGGGGCGACAGGGCCAGCGGCAGGTGTGGCGACAGCTTCACCCCTCCCTTCGCTCTCTCTTTCCCCGCTCTTTCCCCCTTCCTTCGCTGCCGCCCCTCTCCATTTCCTTTCTTGCGAATTTTTGGCTGGCCCGAGAAGCAACCTGAGCGGCCTTACCAGCGAATTTTCGTTCCCCTATTCTGCATGCTGTGCCGTACTCCATGACTGATCGTACTCGCCCTACTGTTTTATCCCTGAGTTTCTTTTCTTGTGCGGCATGACAGCCTATAGAAAAGCGGCCTCAAATACATGTCAGGGACACTCCTTATGTTCCCAGGTCAGTTGCCATCTGGCCCGTGGAACATCAGCAGTTGGTTGAACGTCGTTAAAGTGGTTAAAAGTCGTTAAGGCGGCTTAGGAGCCTAACATCGTGGGACCGCCTTGTCACCTGTAGAAGTGTGTCGTTGTACGAGATCTGATGCACCTGTACGGCCCTCTTTGCTGCCGTACTACACTGACTGCAGTCGTAAGCTATTATGGGTCCTCAACTTTTCAGGGCTACATGTGTGTATGTGGGGGTGTACGACGAAGCATAGACGATCGGGGGGAGGGAAGGGGGGGGAAAGAGACAGAGAGCGCGGGGGCCCGGGGGGGAGAGGGGGACTTACTTCGATACAGGAACTTTGTCGTCGGCTCGGGAAGGACGATCAATGGCATTTTGGCGGGCGATACCTTGGACATCTCATGGACCTGCAGGGCAGGGTAGCAGGCAGGGAGTGAGGGAACGGCTGTGTCGAGCTATCGGGATTGGAGGCGGGAAGGTTTCTGTACGCTCCGCGAGCTCGGCCCTTCCCCCGGGGGGAGACACAGGGGATGGAGTTTTACCGTGCGCTTGTGCTGGTGTAGGCGGCGCTGCAGCACCCGCAAGTGTGCTACAAGTAATTGAGGCGCAACGCTTTATTTTCGCGATGCTGCTGCTGTTGATGCTGGTGGTAGCGGCGCTGATGGCAAACAGAAGGGTGTGTGTGTGTGTGTGTGTGTGTGAAGGGATGGATTGAGCTGGCTGTGCGTTGGAGCATGTTGATGAATGATTGGCACATGTGTGTGTGTGTGTGTGTTTTGGGGGGAGGAGGGTGTCCGGTCCCAATTATGGTTTCCCCTGGCAATCGTCATCTCACCCGCAGGCCAGGATTGAAAGGAGAAAACCCATCTGTGGCAGTGTAATTATGGCTGCTTGGTTTGGATTTTGCTGGGCTTGGACAGGCATTTTGGATATTCTGATAGTAGTTATGCTGACGCGAAAGCCTCATTCCCTCTTTGCTTGCTCTCTGAATGCGATGGTGTGTGGCGTGTGGGGTGCGTGTTTGTGGGGAGGGGGGGCACTGGCTGCGGTGGTGCGCAGCGCAGCTTTTGGCGGCGCGGCAATGGCGGCATGGACTGCCCCAGCCCAAACGCCTCCTGGCGCCCATTGATGCTCATCCTGATACTGATACTGATTAGTTGCTGATGCTGAGCGGCGGAGCTGCTGCAGTACACTCACGCGGCTTGCGGGGTCGGGTTTGTGCCGGAGGGTTGTGCACCACGGTCGCACCTCCTGATGTGGAGGTATGGAGCGCGGTGTGTCGCACTCGCAACCTTCCGGTATCTATCATATCTCAAACGATAGCGACGAGTTCTCCTCTTGTAGTCCTCAGTGTGCATCCTTAGTGGTGTGTGGCAAAGGGTGCTCTGCTTCTGTGGCTGTGGCTGCACTCAATGGAAGGACCGCGGGAATTGCATGCGCGCAACACGGCTGTACGGCAGATCCGTACAAGGAGCACTTCATTTATAACGTGTGCCTCTCATACGTTGACCAAAATCTTAGCTGCTGGGATTTTGCTTTTGCTGGGCTTTGTGGGGCTCCGTACACACAGCAGGAGGTGGCACAGGCAATCCAAGCCGGCGATTACCAGTGGTGGTCGCTGCTGGTATGAGAAACGTGGTGTGTGTAGCGGCATTTTTGGGTTGGTGCCCTTGGGGATTGTCGTACGCGTCCTATCAAGCACGTGTCTTGTCGTACCTTTTCTGATCGTTTTGATCGTTTTATTGACTGGATGTTGAAATCCAGTGCCGATCATGTAGCTTTTGATTTAGAGCTCTATTGAGGTTCATTTGCATGCGCTGCTCCAAAACGACTCCCTAGCTGTTACGCCATTAGCCCGATTGTTTCTTAGTTGGCTTTTCGCTTGCCGTACATGGCTTATTAGTCACTGCACGCCGCCGTGCTAAGAACCAATTGTTGACTTTAAGGTTCCAAGCATTGTATCGTGCCTTTCCGTGTTTCATGTCGAGATGTGTGTGCGTGAAGTAGGTCAGCAGTGTCAGGACGGGTTGCGTTAACGTACGTACGTACGTACGGGTGTACAGCAGGCTCATCCGGCAAGCTATTGCCGCCCATGCCTGCTACCTCCTACCTCTACTTAGGTGCCTCTTGAGTGCTGTACCGAGAGTTATACCGTCATGTCGTACACTCTCGTAATCCTTGCAACCGGACTCAGTGCATGCAATCACTGCAATCATCATGATGGCGCACGCAGTTTCCTTCGGTAACATACTGGATGTACGTTCAGATCCGCGAAACCCTAAGTCCCCAATGTGCACCCGAAGACCCGATCAACAGCTTGACACCCTGCAATGTCTGTCAGCCAGGACGGTGCGAGATGTTTAAATGTTATTACAAAGGGGTTTTGGAACGAAGCCAGCTTAAACAATCCCAGCCAACCTTTTTCTTCATGCGACAAATGACCTCTGATGACCTCTGAGCAGGCCAGGTAAGGGCTGAGCCCACGACGCTCAAACCGAGGGCGGCATGGAGGCGTCCATGGGGGTGCTGCTGGGTGCGCTAACTGAAGACTAAGGGTACATATTTTGACTTCGAATTAGGGTAGACATGGCTCTATACAGAGCCAGTCGCGCATTTTGAAAAGCCCTGCGCGATCTCGCTCGCCACACCTTAAACCGGCGACAGCAGACAAATGGAGGAAGTGCAGAATAAAGACGCAGTTCCAAGAATGGCGTCAGTCGTAGTCTCTCAGATGTAAACCTGTGCGCTGTAGAAGGTTGTCTACTTGAGAGCTGCAAGGATGAAAATGTTAGATTTGCAATGTGAAAAGGAAATCGCGTCCATTGCATACTGGTCTTTGGCAGGCTCTGGACAGGCAGTAGCCGCAGCGCATACCTGCGTTGGCAGGATTTGCCCATTGCAAAAAAAATGCGATTGCATATTCCTGCCTTCCCAATCACGCATTGCAACATCTTTACGTGTTTTTTCTGCAATGAGAGATCCTACGTACAACTTCGCTGCAAATAATGTACCGGGGCCTAACCTTGCATATTTTTCCTGTGCAAATATAAAGATAATTTCTTGATCGTTCACATATAAAACTTTGGACTTCTCTGCAGAGTCCAGATCATCGATCGGCCCCGGACAAGGTTAAAGACGATGTCACGACTAGCACTTGACCCGACAGCACGCCTAACCAACTATTCCACATTAAGGAGCCGATCCCGCAACCTTCCGTTCACCTGCAGCTCCCTTCCACCGTCGGCACTGCCATCGCCGGTGTCATCGGTTTCCCGGCGCTGTTTGAACGCAGCTGCCGCTGCTACCTTTTCAGCCACAATCCTGCATCCCGCAAACATATCGATGAGCGTCGAAGCTAGGGACGTCGTGGCCGCTGCTGCCGTGCCTTCGGCATCGACATCATCACCAGTTGCTGGCAACCCTGCCAATCTTGACCTGTTAGTGGTTGGCCCGGGCGTCCTCGGAAGTGTTCTGGCAAAAGATTGGCTCGAGTCTGTACCCGGCAGCTCCGCAACCGGCCTCACAAATAGTGAAAAGAGCCATGACAGGTATGGATGTACTGCATCCACAGCCTGCAATGTTTTCAGCCCATATTCTTCTCGCAAGCCTATAAACCACATTCGACCCATAACGAAAAAATTCTCTCTCTCGCGCGCGCTCTCTCTCTTTCTCTTTCTCTCTCTTTCTCTCTTTCTCACCCACACAGCAAGATGCGCAGCCGAATCCCCTCCCTCGCGACCGTCTCGAGGCGGCTATGGCTTCCACTACCAGTTGCCATCCTCCCCCCACCCGCTCCCAGTCGCCTCTCCTCTCTCCCCCATTCCCCCCGCCACCTACCAACCGTCCCCACTCCCCCTCCCCACTCCCTCTCACTCCCTTTGCCACCGTGCCAATCTACCTCCGCTTTTTCCCGTCTCCCTCTTTCCCCTTCACCCCACCCCACCTCAATCCGCTCCACACCGGGGCTCCCCCCCTCCGCCGCCCCCTCCGCAGACTCCGAACCATGGGTCTCTCTCCCGCCACCCGCACCTCCCTGCCCGAGGGCCGCAAATGGAGCTTCGTGGTGTTCAGCGCTCCCCCCTCGGGCAGCGAGGACTACGTAGCAGATGTGAGTGAGAGGGGGTGGGAGGGGGAGGTGGGGAGAGGGGAAGAGAGCGGGAGAAAGTTGGTATCGCGTGCGGTTGTCAATCAGTTCCTTTGAATACACACACACACACACATACACACACAGGCATATAATACACGAACAAATTAACGCTTTCTGCACCCTTGCCGTGCGTTGCTCCCGGCAACCCCTCTCCCCCCTCCTTCCCCCCTGCTCACCCGCGCACACGCATTTTCCCTGGCCTCGCAACTCCTCTCCCCCCGCCTTCTCCCCCCAAACTACCCTAAGGTCAAATCGGCACTGGCATTGTGGGACGGCAGCGGATGCTTTGTGTTCACCTCCTCCATGTCCGTGTGTGGAGTGGATGATGGGGGAGAGGTCACGGAGGAAACCTGCCCGTTGGTGGCCCGGGGCGCGAGTGCGTCAACGGACAGGCTGCTGGGGGCGGAGGAGGCCGTGCTGGAGGTGTGTATGTATGTGTGTACGTGTGTGTACGGCACAGTGCGTGTAATCGGGATATAAGGTGCAGGAGCAGTTGCAGGAGCAGTAGACAAAAGGTGGTGTATGCTTAGGGGTGAGGGAAGGGGGGAATTTGTCTTTTTGGGGGGGGGTATGTCCTGGAGGGAGTCATGCGTGGGGCTGTTTTTGTGTACGGCAAGTCAGTACTGCGTGGAAATGTACGAATAATGGGGTGAGGAACAGGGATAAGTAGGAATGTCGCAGCAGGCTGGTAAGGGGGGGGTATGGGGGAGGGGGGTTTGGAAGGGGCAGCTTGTATGCGCAGAAAGGAAAGGAACGTGGAGGTTCGTGTGAGGCGAGGGATGCTCCTCCTGAGCCTCTCCCTCTGAGGGCCTTACTTAACTGCGCATCTCTCTTAACTGCGCGGGCTCCATGGCCCTCGTCCCCCCGATACACACACGCGGTGATGAGGCCTTCTCCCCCTTCCCCGACCCCCATTTGGTAGCCGTTGTTGCTTTGTTTGTTGGGGGCCCCCCCCAACCCCCGGGGCTTCATCTCCCCCCACCCCCCCACCCTACTCACGCCAGGCGGGTGGCTGTGTATTGCGGCTCGTGGGGCTGTATAACGCCAACAGAGGAGCCCACACCTATTTCATGAAAATGGTGGGTGGGTGGGTGGGTCCTATGTATGTATGTATGTATGTATATGTGCATGTTTTAAGATTTTTAACTGATTAAAACTTTTGTGAACAGAGCAGAATTTATTACTCGTATCGCTATTATCACTCGTACCGTATTAGCCCTTGAAGGCAGCCATCGAATTCCCGGAATGCCCTCTTGACTTTCTCTTAAGCACAGTACATAGTTCCGTACATTCGTACATATTCACACGCGCTATCTTATCTCCATGGCTTGTTTAGAATTTGTGCGAGTAGAACTTATGTACACGCGTACGACGTACGACGCCCCAGGGTACGGTGGCTCGTCCTGGCGGCTATGTGGTCAACCTGCTGCATTACGAGGATGCGGCGGGGATGGGCGCGGCGGTATGTGTTTGGATGTGTGCATGTGTGTATGTCTGTATGTACGCGTGCATGTATGAAAAACAAGGAAAGAGGAAAGTCTGTGCGTATGAATGTGATTGTGTATTTCTTCGCGTGAGTGTGACTTCGTGAAGGGGTGGGTGCGCGTGTGTTAGCAGCGGCTTTGACATCAGCCTCCTCGTACGACTCAGACTCCGCCGTACTACACACTTTCCTGCCGTACACCGCACGCAACAGATCCTCCGCGGCGACGGCAGTGGTCCCTTCCGGGGTCGTGTGTTTTTGGGTACAGACGGCCGTCCTGTGACGTTTGAGGACATGATGGAGGTGAGCTGTGAGTTGATGGAAATTGTTTAAAGTTATATAACATAAATAAAAAAATTAATTAAGATGAATATAAATTAATTAATAAACATAAATAAAAAAGAAAATGATTCTTGCTTGGTAAATCCATTTAATATCTCCTTTTCCCCGCCCCCTCTCCCCCTTGTACGGAACCCCCCCTCCTGCATCTTATATCTGCCGTACCGTGTTGCGCCCCCCTGTGCCGCCTGCTTCTCTCCTCGCGGTTTTCCTTAGAGGTCGCACCATTGCTGTCACCGTCCTCACACCCAGCTGAGTTTTGCCGCCGGTCCCCACAACCCTCCTGAAATCCTTCAACATCCTAAAATTCAAGAATAAAATGCACATATGTGTTCGCCCTAGGAAAACACACCCGAACAACCCATCCGCTTAACTTTTCTTTCCTGCCTTGCCCAATCATGGCCACCCAAACCCCCTTCACCACCACGTACTCCCCCCCAGGCGTGTTTCAGTTCGGGGGTATTCCCCCGCGTGCCGGTAACTTTCACCGGCAGCTTCCCAGAAGGTATGTATGTATGTATGTATGTATGTCCTCATTGCGTCTCAGTTCATAAAGCCACCAAGACATTTATAGATACACAGACAGACACACTTATACGCCCACATAAACGGACATACATACATACATACATGCCAACGTACGCACACGTCCATACACCCGCAGGCGGCAGCTCAGGCCGGGGCAAGCGAGTGTTCAACACCGCAAGCAGGGCCGCTCTGGGCAGCTGGAGCCCCCGCTACCCGTCCTTTGCGGAGTTCATGGCTTCTGGGGGGAAGGACTTCTACAGCTCCTCCGGACTCGCGTTCTAAATCATCATCGTGACGTTTGCTCCAGCATCCGCACCCGCGCACTACCACCCAACTACAGCTTTCTATCTTTTTTTTCTGTACGTGGAGCATAAATTTGCATTCCCGCATGCGTTTGCGTTTTTGGCAGAAAGAACTCCAGAGCACGCCCGCCCCGGCGGCAACTGTTGTCGCACGTTTTTTCGTTGCAAAAGAACGGTTCTGCAACTGCACAACTCTATGCAATCCTTAATATGGCCGCCAGTCCCTGCTGTCAGCCATAGTAAGCCGCCTGCAGTGGGACCCCTTGCTCCGCACTCAGCGTGTCAGGTCTGCCCGTGTTTCTGCTTGCACTGGCACTGGCATATCTTTGGGGGTTGTGAAAGTAACGGCTTTTGGGAGCCAGTCCCACCTGCCGTGAATGGGCTTAGAAAGCCCTAAATACATAACCAACCGCAAAATACGAAATCGGAAACTCCCGAAAAGTGCGTTTCGAAATAACGAATCTGGATCTTGCGGGGTTAGCGATAAGACCTGACAGCTGGGAGGAAGTGGAGCTGGTGACCTAGGACTGTGTGACTGCTTGTTTTCGGAAAGGAAGTCAAAGCTGACAACTTGGACGTGGGCCTAGCTGATATGCGAGAGCGCTGTGCGAGAACGGACCTCAAGATGGGTTGTACGATTTCATCGCGGAGCATCGCCTGCGGGATCCAAATAACGTTTCTAAACTACGAAATGTAAACAAAAAGACTTGTTATGGGGTAAAGAGGGTTGCAATGCAAGTTCAATCTGCATCTGTCCCTACTCGACGACAGCACCAGCAGGCACTGGCAGCACCCCTGATACTCAGCTCTCGCCTGATCGTTTTCCTCCCCCCCCATTGGCCTCCCCCGTCATGCTAGTATACACCATCGCAAAGTGCAGTGCAAAGTTGTGGCGTAGGAAACGAAAAATGCAACGCGGCAAGACGTGGCAAGGAAGGCAGGGGGTAGCGTGTGATCCTTGGTGCAACACGACCGCGTGATAGTATGGGGTGCATGTTTATATTAAAAAAAACAGTTTTAAATTAAAAAACACAGCACATGCGGATTCCTCATGTCAAGCCGTGCACCTGGCCATGTGCGTTCTTGTTCGTTGACAGTTGGGGGGGTACGGCTCCGGGATTGGTTATAAAACGTTTGGGTAGTTGCCAGGCAGGCAGACACAGCACTGTAAATGACGTGGCATACATACAGACCAGCGAATAAATGAACGGGCGCCGATGCCGCGTTGGTGCGCTGGGCTGCTTTCGGTGTGTGAGTCAATTCTTGGCCCCTTCGTGCGGGCCACGTCTGCAGAGGTGTTGGGGCGGGCGGTGGGGCACGTGTGTGTGTGTGTGTGTGTGTGTGCGGGGTGAATAAATCAACCTGGTGGTACAGGTACGTGTGCGTACGAGCATATGTTGCGTCATGGCGAGGAATGGAGCAGTTCCGACGATAGTCGTGCAACAGCCATTTGCATGCGTGTCTTTTCTGGCGCACGTAAAAAAAGGCTCATGTTTTGCACGTGCAGACGAATCTGATTTAACGATAGTTATGCCGGTTCGTAGGCTGCAATGGTGCGTTCAAGGATGGCCAATATGGGGGTGACCCCCGGGTCGGTGGCCGCTCCAGAACAAGGGCACAGAAGAAGCGCATCTTGATTATTTTTCAGTCCTGTTCTGACTGCCGGCTGGTCTCTGATTCGCCAAGCTAAAATCCATGCTAAATTTAGTTTGCGGGTATTTCGAGGGATTTTGGTGCCCGATTGGGGTCGTGGTCGGCAGGCAGTACGTTGACGCTTCTTTTAAAACCTTGGTCGTCGGTCAAACATGGAGGATCGCTCTGCGAAGTGCCCTGCTTTCCTACTTCTGTCGATTCTGCAGGCATGAATGACCCTGTTGAGCTTCCAGGCTCAAATTTATGAAGCAACCGCATTTATGTTTTTTTTTAAGGAAACGTTGCCCGACTGAGGGAGGCGGTTGATCGCCTGACGTCACGCCCCACGGTACGCTTTAAAATGACTTACGCACAAATCCCGATGAAGTGCGGTGCACCGCTCTTCTCGGCATAAAAATTGCATGTGCAGAAATCTTTTGCAGCCCATGTTATCTGCTCCTAAAGCCTCCTAAAGTTATACAGTAAAACGTCGACTGCGAGATCATTGTCCTTGTCAGCGCTCCGTCTCTTGCAATTAGCAATCGATTTAGGGGAAGTATTTCCCCAGCCGCCACGCCGGAAACATCGTTTCTTTTCGTTCTTGTTTCCGGCGCCTGTCGACTTGAAGGAGACCTTCTTCCTCGGGACGACCGGCTCAAGAAACCTTGGGCAGCGCCCCGAGACGAGTTTCGGACGGCAGTGGAGCGCTTTTACATCTCCGTGCGTGGAAGCGCACGTCAGTAATAGCGCTTCTTCTCAGCAGCGAAAGGCTTACTAACCGTACATTGCCTTTTCCGCTTTTCTTCGGTGTGCATACGCTCCAGATTACCAGCTGCCTTTTGCGACAATCAGGGCCAGCCTTTGGGGCACGCAGCAGCAAACGCCTACTATTTCAATTACAACGAGCACGGATTGACAGCCAGTTTCTCTCGCTTACAACCGATTAGGAAAGAATGGCTGGAGTGGTCAGGAGCAGCCTCGGCAAGGATCTGCAGCAGCCCGGAACTGGTCATGGCCGCTTTGACCATGGCCGCGTAGCTGCTGCTGCGAGGGTGGACTTTGTGGCTCTTCCAGGCAGTAAGTGGCGTTTTTGTCGGCGCCGCTGTGCAGTGGACGCTACCTTGGCGCTTGGCGCAGCGCAGCTGGCCGGTCAAACCGCCGCGTGCTGCTTGGTGGTGTCCACGACACATCCCAGCCCGTCAATGTTGAAACATCAACAGCTTCAGCAGCAGCATTATCAGCAGCAACGGCAGCACCAGCGCCCTATGGTGTGGCGATCGCGCGACGCGAGCAAATTTAAGCGAGGTGCGCAAAGCCGTGACAGAAGGACGTATCTTCGATCGGACGCGCTTGGGCACCTGGGACGCGCTTGCAGCTGGAGATGTCATGCTCTTTTTTATGAGTTAATTTGTGGCTCTCTTCACTGCTGCATCGCGGCCTGGCGGTAGTGCGGAACTGTTTTAGCAGCGCTGCCGCGCACCGAATAGCGGGAAATTGCAATTTTATTTCTCTGGCTCATCATATTATTCAGTGATTCTTATGGTTCCTTTGGCATTAATCCTGCAACACTCCTACCTTTTATCATTTTTTGTATCCCGTCGCACGATTTACTATCCTCGCCCAGTATGCCATACTTCCCTTGACTGCTAACTTGACTGCTTGACTGCGAACATGACGGATCACGCAATCGTGCTCCTCCATCGCGCGCTATATGGACATAATATCACGAATCGAACGAACCAGGTGTCCCGGTGCGCTTTCGCGAGGATGACGCACAGGCCCCGTCTACGGATTCCGCAGCTGCCAAACGTACAGGTAAGGTTCTGGTAAGCGAGGCTGCTTAAGAGTGTCGATTTACAACATATAACCGATATTCCACACAGGCATAGATTCAGAGAATCGTTTTCCGAAATCCTCCGCTGCGTTGCGTTGTGCGCTGTTGTGCTGCGCTGCGTTGTCCGCCGGCGGTGTGCTGCGACCGCGAAAGCGGCAACGACCATTACGATGATACAGAGGTAAAATGTTTTTCATATACCCTGTGTACAGCAACAGGTAATCTATATATATGAAGTTGGTAGAGGGGTACAACGTCATGGGTGGACGCGTCCAGGATTAAAGAACGACATTTCGAGCGGTGCAGCGTACAGAAGGTTGAGCTATTCTCTTTCAGCGTGCCCTTGATTTTCTTCCTTGATTTTGTCCTATGTGTTTTTCGTAGGCGCGCATCGGTCACAGGTGCCCGTTATCCTCAAGTACGGCAAGCATTGCAACTTTGGCGAGGCGTACGCAGTGGTGGGCTCGGTTTCGGAGCTGGGCTCCTGGGACCCCGCAAGGGCCGTCAAGATGCGCGTAAGGGGGAAGGGTTGGGGTGTGGAGAGTTCCGAGGGGGGTGCAATGTCGTACACGTGCATCATGCGTGTGTACAGCATTGAGATTTAACCCGACGCTGAGGCAGACATGCTCTTGGCCGAAGCCTCAAGCGCAATTTGCGTTCAAAGATTCGATGATTCACGTATTTCTGCAATTTTCACACTACGTATCGCATTTCGCTGTTGGGTTGTGAAGATTTGTCAGAAGAGATTTCATTGTGGAGGACAGGCAGAGAGGACTTCAAATGCTTTAGTTTCAAACAGTTTATAAATATTTTTAAGGGTTCTTCCTCATTTAATGTGGATTTTTCGGTAGTGGGGAGGGTACAGGGGGCCGATCCCGTCGACGAGATGGCGAGTTGGCAACGGCGTTTTGAAATGATGCATCGAAAAAGCATGGAGCACAGTCGGGTGGCAAGATTATGATGGTGAATGGCAGTGATTTTTATCATCAATGCCTCAGGGCTGGATTCGCACGTCGCCCAGGGGTCTCCTGCCTGTCGTCATGTCTCATCCCCTCGCGCCCTACCCTCTACTAACGTCTCCTCACCCCCCCTTACATCGGGCAGTAACCTCGCCACGTTGGGATCCCAACGTGATCCTTACGGCAGTTTGGTACCTTCAATGGCCGTTAATGGCGGCCGACGACTCCTCGCTTTTTTCTGCGTCTATCCACCTGTGTACTACCTCCTGCGGTCGTCCTGCGCTCGTCCTGCGCTCGTCCTGCTGTGCTCGTCCTGCTCCTCTCCTGCTCTCATCCAACTCTCCTATTCCCCCCCTGCTCTCCTTTCCCCCCACCACCACTTCCGTCTCTCCGTAGTGGACACCGGGCGACGTGTGGGTGGCCCACGTGCAGCTTCCCGTAGATACGGAAGTGCAGTACAAGTACGTACGGATCAACAAGGACGGCGCGTTGGTGGCGTGGGAGGGTGCTGATGCAGGTGCGGTTGTGCGTGCATGTGCGGGTTGCATCGCGGTTGGGATGTCTCTCGGAGCAGCTCCGTCATTCCGTGTCTCTTTTAATCAGTTATGGACGTCCAAAGCCAGCCAGGGCCTTTCCAGGGCTTCCCCAGACTGGCAAATTATGGTGAGGTTGGCGCTCTATTGGCTCTCTATTCCGTGGTTCGTTTCGTTTGTTGTCCGTTTGTGGTTCGTTCGTTTGTGGTTCGATCGTTTGTAGTTCATTCGTTGCGTATCCATGTTGACCGACGTTACGGCGACGACATAGTTGGTTTCGGAGGGAAGGGCATTGTGCGGAATTCCCCACTCCTGGGAGCCATGGCGCAGACGTACTCAAGTGGCGTGTGGGTGGCTTCACGGGGGGGGAGCGGAGGGGGGCCCGCCCGCTGTGCTTTGTCCTGCTCTGCTAGCAGCTCCCGTGTTAACCAACGATCATCAAAACAAAGATGGGTTGAAGGTCAACGCGACATCAATTCGCAGGCAACGGCGGCTGTGCGGACGCCATGGGCAACCTGAACCTTCATGTACGACCCGGTCACCGAGTCATTTGGGGGCATGGAGTCGAGGTGTACGACGACTTGCCGCCGGGTGCGTGCGTGTGTAGGAGAGGGGGAGGGATGTGTGGCTGCTGCCACTGCTATAATAGCTGCGATTGTTGTCATTTTTATTGATAATTTTCTGCTCTTTTGCTCTCCCTCGTAACGAAAGCTATGCCGTCCTAACTGAGCTGTCGTTAGGTCTCCGCTGGATGATGCCCTTTTGTTGACTCCCGGCTAATGCCCACATCTGCCAAACTCACTCTTTCATGCAGAGTATGCGGATTTCGCCGGCACGCCGTTGCCTGGAACATCCGCTGTCACGCCAACCGCCGCCGGTACGACAGCCAGTGGTGGTGGTGGTGGCGGCGGCGGCGGCATTGGCGGCGGCGGAGTGCTGTCGGGTATGAAGGAGACGGCCCGCGGCGCGCTCGCGGCCCTGGAATCCGCTCTGACAGGTGATGTGCATGCGCGCGATGCATATATAGTACAACGCAGGTGGTTAATTCAAACCGGATGCCGTACTTCGTTCGTTACGGCCTTTGAAGTTTTGCGAAGTTCGTCGGTTCCCGTCATCACACATGCCCGCCGCCGGGTGTTGAGGTGATCCTGGAGTAAACTTTTCTTTATCCTACCTACAAACGCATGGTGCGGTGCGGTGTGGTTGTCCTCGGCAGGTGGCGGCGGCGTTAGTATCGGCGGCGGCGGCGCCAGCGTAGCTGACGTCAGCGGTACGACGACGACAGCCGGCGGAAGCAGCCCCGCCTCCGGCACCGGTTCTGGTCCCGGATTTACCAACGCAACAGGCTACGGCTTCGAAACCGGCGCTGGCGGCACGTCCTACCCGTCCTTTACACCAGCGCCGCCAGGCGGGGGAAGTACGACAATAGGTGGCGCCGCCAACGCTAACGCCAACGCCCCCGCTGCCAGCCATGACCGGCATGTGGCGCCCGCTGCTAATGATTATAACGTGGTAAACCCCACCGCCTCTACCCCGGTAACAACGGGCAGCAGCGGCTTTGACTTCGCTGCCGTACCGCATATCACGAGCACCGACCTGGCGGCGACGCTGATCGCGGCAGGGCCGGCGGCGGGGGCGGTATCGGCGGCGGCGCTGGGGCTGCCAACGGATGAGGGCGGCAGCATTCCGATCGTGACGCCGGTGGCGCCGCCGGCGGCGGCGCACGGCGGCAGCGGCAGCGGCGTCGACACGATGACGACGACGGCGGGGGCGGTTCCGCCACCGACGGTGACGACGTCCGGTGCGCCCGTTGAGCAGGTATGTAGGTATGTAGATATGAAGGTATGTAGGTATGTAGGTAGGTAGGTTGGTGTGCTTATGCGTGCGTCTGTGTGCGGGGTGGAGCTGCAAGTCATGGCGTCATGGCAACAAGTTCGTGCTGGGGGATCACAGCTGTGATGTCAGGGGGGTACTCTGGGGATCGTACTTCGCATAAATCTTGTAACCCAACGCCGGAAAAAAAAGCCCGGAAGCCAAGAAACACAAAACCATAATTGTAATGGTAATGGTTACGTACGTATGTATGTACTTGTGCATGTACGTATGATGTATGTTTGTGAGCACACACACACACACACACACACACACCGCCTCACCGCCGCACGCTGCGCTTCCCGGCAGCAGCCCGATATCGGCTCCTTCACATCGGGTCCCAGCGCAACCGCCGTTGACACAGCAGCTAGCACTGCCGTACCAACCGAGAACGGCCCCGGCAACAACGGCACTGGAGAAAGCAACGTCGGAGGTACTAGTTTTGGCGGCGGCGGCAGCGGCGGCGGGAGCCGCCGCCGTGGCCCCAGCTTTTTCCGCAAGTGAAGATCACCTGGCGGAGGCGACTCCACGACACCGCGAGACAGCGTCGACGGGCGATTTGATGACCAGCCCATGAGCCAATATGGCTTCCCTGGCTTTTCTACGGTGCTCTGGTCTCCCTCAGTTGCGGTTTGCATTTCAGTTACGGCAGTTGGATTAGTTGGATGACGAGGCGGATGCTGCACCCCATGGACTTCTGACGAGTCCTGACTTAATTGTTGAGACACCGCGCCTTGTATTGTTGTTGTTGAGAGCCGGTTGCCCGAGTTTTAGCGTCCTGTCCAATCGAAAACAGATTATGCATATGGGTTCTTCTTCTTCTTCTTCTTCTTCTTCTTCTCCTTCTCTTCCTTCTTCTCTTCTTCTTTTTCTTTCTTGAAGTGTTAGGTTGGGTTCTTCCTGGGTGGTGCCTGTTGTCGTCCGCACACGCAGATGGGTGTTCTGTCGATGGTGCTGCACCGGGCATCCTTGAATGCGCGGTGTTGAGGCAAGCGTGACACTGTAAGAAGGCATATTGGTGTTCTCGGTACCGGATCGCGTCTATCTGATGGATGGTCTTGAGTCCGGTCTTGCCTGCTCGGACGCAGACGAGACTTGTTGCTCGAAATTTCCTTCCTCCCTCCACAAGTCATGTTCAAAAACCGCCAACACACGGCACATCAAGAAGCCTGCCCGCTATCTCTCAAGGGTCTTACAAAGCACGTATTGCTTTACTATGTGGGTTGCAAGTAATGGCGGTGTTTATGATGTTCTTTGGTGAGGACCAGGAAACGTTATTTCAAGCGTGGAACAGATTTTGGCGGCAATCCAGGGACCCTCCAGAGGGTTGCAAAAGGGGTCTTATCCCCCAATCCTGGGGGTGGGTAGTGGTCAGCCATCCTCCCATCCTGGCAGGGGTGGCCGACTCCCATCTCCCATCTTAAGGGCCGGTGCTAATCCCATCCCTCAAGACAGGTTTCCCATCCTGCCAGCCAGGGTCCCATCCCCAATCCCTTCGGCCAGGGTTTCCAATCCCCATCCTGCAGCTGAGTCTCCCCAATCCTCATCCTGCCAGCCAGGGTCCCTCCCCAAATTGGGGACCCCAATCCCTTCGACCAGGGCCATCCCCATCCTGCAGCTGTGTTCACAACCGAAAGCTGTCAGCCAGGGTCCCGTCCCCATCCCTTGAGCTGGTGCCACAACCCTCATCCTGAGATGCCAGCTACAAACCTACTCCTTACGTTGTGTGAGCAAAATCGACCATGACAACATGCATGTTTGGTACTGGCTTTGGCCACCATTTAAACACTTTCACCAGATGCTGTGAGATGCACCATAAGTAACAGCACACCAAGTAAGCAATATGGACAACTACACCGTTGTATGACGTCTTATCGCAGGAAAAGAACCGATCGGCAGATGCTAGATCCCGTGATATTCAGGATACTTCAATTATCCCCCCTCCAAAGTTGAGGGCGTCCTCGACCGTTCGTCTATCTCGGGGTGTCTGCGAGATGTTAGCATCTACAGGAAACCAATGGCAGCACTCCGAAGAGAGAACTGAACCCGGGTCGGGAACGTGATTCCGAGTCATGATACCAACTTGCTGTATTGCAGGGTATCCTTATTGCAGGAAAAGAAACAATGGACTGATGCTATGTCCTGGTCTACCCGGGATACTACATACACTATCCATCCTTGGTCTGTTGCAGTCCTGTCAGTATTCATCCGCAGCCTCATCTTACTGCAGAACCACCCATCATCCTAATCCTCCAGCTGTGTTCCCAATCCTCACCCTATGGCAGCGAGCCCATCCTAAACCTGCGACAGCCTGCAATCCCCATCCTGTCGACCAGGGTCCCATCCCCGTCCTTGGCCAGGGTTCCCAATCCCATCCTTGGTCCAGGTTTCAATCCCCATCCCTCAGACAGGGATCCCATCCCCATCCTCACCCTGACAGCAATATCCATCCTAAAAGTAGTGTAGCAGTCCTGAACCGTAATCCTTGCCGTGGCCCTTAATCCTGACGTCGTCACCCTATTCCCCACCTGACCAGTACCTGCATCCAATCCCCAATCTTTGCAACCCTCTAATCCGCCCTGCTAACGAGGCAGCAAAGCAACGACGCGCGAGCATAAAAATCGCATGGCACCAAGAACGTCCAGTACAGTTATTATGCCCTTGCGAAAAACTGAAGCACCAACATATCACGACAGTACGGTATGTACTGTACGGTATGACAGTACGGTATGTACGAAATTGACAGCGGAAGTCCCGGGGTGGTCTGGCGCTTTGTTGAGTTCAACACGGTAAACGACTTTTTCCCGTAATTCGCAACAGGTGCACACGTCGTTGCCCTGGCAAATAATACATAAAATCTTCTTGGTACAGGTGTACAGAGTACGGAGTGGGAGTGGAGTACGGAGGTGGTCTTATGCACCTACAATAGAGCGGCATCTTCATTGGGTCGTCCCATTTGTTTGGTTGCAGGACTTGCATTCTGCCAATGTATCTATCCGCACAACAGCGGGGTTCAACCAAACGGGTTGGCAACGCGAACGAACACGGGTTACAACGCAAACAAACGCGATAACTACACAACAGCTGCTTCCACTTGTGTTTTGCGGACAGATTGGCTATTTTTAAGCAGGCTTGCACACTGCTTCGGCGTGGATAAGGCAGGAGTGCGGGACAACTAAACAACCATACAACTACCTTTTTCATCAGTTTCGCCGACGGGTTGATGGGGCTTGCACTGCCGTTGCGCTTACGAGGGGCAGAGGGGACGGAGGCAGCAGGCGACGTATCCCGCATAGGAGGTCGCCATCGCGGCAGACTTGCGGTTACGCAACAGCTGTGCTCGCTGGAATGAAGTCATTCCTCTGTTTCATCCCATGTTGCTGGAGATATGGATTGGTACGCATATTGGAGGCTTCTGTCTCACCCGCCTATGAGTTCAGCTGTACAAAATTACTCTTATCTAATTTTGTGGCCGTACTTTGCGTCATACATTGTTTTATTGCAGGAAAATTTGATTTTTTACCTTCGTAGACGTCCAACCCGCGAACTCGACGCCTCCGTCCCAAATGTCTATTATGCGCTGTGGCATATAAAACATGTCCACTCAAGGGAACGGGCGCGCGTACATGACGATGTACCGCATGGTCGTTGTTGTACTTGGCGGTGCTGTTTCTTCGTGCATGACGTGAAATACTCGGACAGTGTTACAGACCCTTGATGGTAGAACCGCTGGTGGGCACATGGTGTGGAGCTTGACTGTGGCTTGGTTCGTAGGACGCGGTAGCGTGTTCCAGCGCAGGGCTCCCTGGGTGCGATGGCAGCACTCTTGCTGTAGGCTTGGTATAGGGGGCCCTTGGGTACTTGCACCCGAGTTTTTTTAAGTAATATATTACTTAAAAGGAATAAATCGGTATTTTGGCCTTTGGAAAAAAGGAATGAATTGAGCCCGACCCGTACATTTTCATTCCTCCAGCCAAAAACGTCCATTGCTGCCAGATTGCTCCGTAGTGTGCAAAACTTAGGGTTTTCAAGTTATTTTCAAGAGGAAGTGGCTGGACAGCACCAGCAGGGGCCGGTACATGATGAATCGGTAGAGTCCTAGTGTGCTGTGGTTTGCAACGGCAGGTGACGGCCTGTGATTTGCTACGCGGTTGCTTGCTTTGGGCCTTTGCTTGGTCGATTTTACTTATTGCTCGCACAACAGTGCCAGAACTATCTACGCATGTGCACGACGAGTGCACACACGAACGAAAACGCGCCAACTCAGTGCAAGACTCTTGGTCTATGAGGGGAGTTGTAACCATAAAGGGGGGGTCTGGGGGGGGGAGGAGCCCCCCCCAGCGCCTCACACTTAAGGAATAAATTACGACGACCCTAGCAACTTTGTTACTTAAGTTGGAATAAATTGAGACCCACCCTAAACGAAAAAAATTACTGACTTGCACCTGCCCGGCTCCGGCAGCGAGTCTGTGTGCGTTTCAGCTAGCGTCGACCCCTCTTGGACGCTGTCCGAGAGTCCGGGTGCACACTATGCCCTTTCTTTTGTTTGGAGGCATGGGAATTTGTGGAATGTTGTTGCTTGTGAATGCACGGCTCCCTGCTTTTTGGGCGGGGCCCCAGCGCAAAGCGCCCAGGGGGGCCCCGACCTATAGGATTGCCCATGTCCGTGTGTGTGTGTGTGTGTGTGTGTGTGTGTGTGTGTGTGTGTGTGTGTGTAACGGACCAAACATAATATCTCGCCTGGCTGAAACGCGTTATAGGTACTATACAGCATTCTCTATTGCAAGGTATCTCGCATGTAGCCAACAAAAATCGTATGAGCGCAAACAAGTTTGGCTGCCTCAATCGACCGAGGCCAAAGTCACATCAACGCCTCTCGCGCTAAATTTCATCGCAAAAGGTACCGCGTATCTCATATTTGAATTCTTAGATGACGGCGTATGATAACTCGAACTCCCAGGCCTTGAGTGTGTAACGGACCAAACATAATATTTCACCCGGCTGAAACGCGTTATCGGTACTATACAGCATTCTCTATTGCAAGGTATCTCGCATGTAGCTAACAAAGACCGTATGAGCACAAACAAGTTTAGCTGCCTCCATTCACCGACCTCAAAAGTCACATCAACGCCTCTCGCGCTAAAATTCATCCCGAAAGCTGCCGCGTATCTCACAATGGAATTCTGAGATGACGGCGTATGATAACTCGAACACCCAGCTTGTGTTACCATTTGCCGGCATGGGCAATCCGACTTGCCCACCAGCAGGCCAACATAATTTGCTTTCATTTCTCTATGAAATACACAAGCTGCTTGTGTGTACATTTACTTTGGCCAATGCACGGGGCCTCCTGAGACTTGCGGTGTGCCCCGATGAAGCCCGCGGCTGTGGGGCGGATTGCTGAGGCCGCTGGCGCTTCGGGGATAAACATCACAGACAGCACCGAAATTCACCCAGCTTTCGTTACCATTTGCCCGCACGGGCATTCCGACTTGCGGTCTGCCGCACTGTCCATGCGGCATGCACCCGGAATGCCGGTTGCGGCATGCACCCGGAATGCCGGGTCCATTCCGGGTGCATGCCCGGAATGGATGCGATTCGCGTGGAGCCCGCAGGCGGTGCTGACGATTCCGCCGGTGCAAGCTTAGCTCTCACACCATCAGCACTGCTGCAACAAAGCACATCTCCCACCGCGTTGACACTACCCATCAATTGTCACACTTGCCACCCTTGCTACCGGCCTGTACGGATGCAGAGGGGCCCCGCCCTTTTTCCGGCTTCCTTGAAGCCGACACCCAACTTGTCGCTGGGAGTACGTGCCCTTGATTGATCATGAACCGCTAGCATGTGGGTTGGATCATGAACGGCTAGTGATGTGGGTTGGTTCCCTGTCCCCCTTCTCATGACTGCATCCTAAAACTCGTAAGTAAGTAGTGAAATTAAATTATACATTTACATATATAAATAACGTGTCCATATGTTTCGTAGCCATTGTTTGGGGTCGTATGGGGGAAATGATCGGATAAGGGTTCTCCACTTAATAGACGAGACCCCGGGAAGATTATAGTTGGGTAGCCTTTCCAGTTATTGATTAATAAGTCAGCAGGGCTCCGTGACCGTACAAAAAAAGTTCCGGGGGTTCCGTATTGGCCAGCGACATGGACTGGCCATGACTAAACTTGTTGTGCAATACAATATGGAAACTGGTCAGGCAATGTACTTTCATTCATTGAAAGGAAGCGTTGTTTTGCTAAGCGAAGCTGTTGCCGTTCCATCCAACTTGCCCTAGTTTTCTTACCTTCATTTTTGACTTCCTCGTGTCCTTTCACTCACATCTCATAAAGTCAAAGTTTATGCGGTGAAGCCCCAATCCATGTGGTAATTCCAATTTCATGGGATCGTGAAAGACTGACTGCCTTTGCTCAACCAGCGATACCCATTTTTCCTATTAGCCACACGGCATATACACAATTGTGCTGCTGAAGTGCAAACATCTCTAAGCTCCGCATCTACTATCATGGCATCGGGGGGCGTCGCCCACGGTGGCGACGACCCTGTGAGGGCTTGGTTGCGCTCTAACGTGCCGCACGTTGTCCGGGTGAGATCTGATGAGGGGGAAAACATGTTCCCATTCCAACCTTTTACGAGCCTGGATCGCGCCCGTTGGCCGCGACAGGAACTCTTCGCTGGTGGCGCGGCAGGCGCCATCGCCAAGACATGTGTTGCACCTCTGGAACGCACCAAGATTCTGCTCATGGTACGGACTGCCGTGAGGATTATGGATTTCCAAAGTCCAAACCTGGCCAGGTCCTGCGAGTAGCAGGTCCGCGCCAGAGTTTCAAAAATGCTTTTGCCCTTCCGGCAATTTCTTAGTGACCAAGTGGTTACTATGAGGATTTCTTTTGGAAACCACTCTTTTGGTAACTACCTTACATTTTTTGTCCGGGGGCTGCGCCATCGCTCCACCCACCAATTTGCTCCGGCGCCGCGACACATGCTGTCTGTGTTTCGAAACACCCACATCGCGAGGGCTTTCTTAACAACATCCACAACGCGACCGTGTCTGGCGGATCATTTTTCACCCTAAGTATCAAGCCATTACTAGTCCATATCAAATATCGGATTCCTTATAAAGGACAAGCTGTCCGAACAAGGCTCCATGAAACCTACCGACTCTACGTACGGCAACGCGATCCCGAGCTGAACACAGCGACCCATCAAAGCTTTTATCCAAGCGCCAAATCATTATCAGTGGCGGTGGTCGCTCCCGGGGGGTTCCGCGGCCCAATTTCCCGGCGACCACCTGGTCATATAACTGGCAGGTACCTCCAAATATATCCTCGCGAACGCCTTCCGGAAGGGAAGTATTTTCTCCACAAGGGCCGTACGAGATCCAAAGATTGCCTTTCGAAAATCAAAATCAAAATGTGTTGGATCCCTCACGATGTCGCTCCCGGCCCGTCTTTCCTTCCGTCCACGGGACACATTCCCCCGAAACCCGCCCCAGACCGGCCGCTCCAGGACCAGCGCCCTCAGCACCCTACGACTCATTCTCGCCACGGAGGGGGTCCCCGGTCTCTTCCGCGGCAACGGGGCCTCGTGTCTCCGGATCATGCCGTACGCCGCTATCCACTTCAGCGTGTACGAAGCCTATCGTCGAATCCTGGCGGAGCACATGATCGCGTCGGTGGCGGCACCGCCGCCGTCGCTATCCGCCGCCACGATTAGCAGCGGCGGCTGTGCCGCCGCCGCTGCCACCGCGGCCTCCGGAGACATGGTTGATGGCGGCGGGGGCGGGGAGCGGAGGGCCGCGGACCCGCAAGCCGGCGTGTCTGCTAGCGTGTCTCGTCCACCGCCACCGCCGCGGTTGACTTCGGGCGCCTTACCCACGGCAGCAGCTCAGCAGCAGCACCTCGGGGAGGATGTTCCCCCCACCCCCATGACAAGCAGCATCGACGTATCTGCTACTGCCGTGATCACCACTGTTGAGGAGGAACAGCGAGTGGAGGCGCTGCCGGCGGAGGCGTTGCCGCCGCCGCCGCCGCCGCCAGCGCAGTGGCACCGCGGCGCGGGTTCTGCCCAGCAGGAGCGGAATCAGCAGCAGCAGCGGCGGCGGCGGCCAGGACCGATCGTGGACCTCGTGGCGGGCTCGGCCGCCGGCGCAACTGCCGTACTGCTGACTTACCCGCTTGACATGGTGCGGACGCGAATGGCCTGGGCAATGGATGGAGGGTCCAGGAAATCAGCAGCGCTGGCGGCGGCGGCGGCGTCCCCGCCGCCGTTGGCGGCAAACGTGTCCCCAGCGAGCTCTGTCGTCGGGACGCCGCTGACGTCAGCAGTTGCCGTACCGGCGGGTATTTCGAGGAATGCGTCAACAGCGGCGGTTCCTGAAGCACACGGGCTGGCTGCAGCAGCGCGGCAGCCGCCGGCACATCACATCCGGATTGGAGCAATGCTCGTACACACAGCGCGCCATGAGGGCATCCGCGGGCTATACCGCGGCCTTGCGCCGACGCTGTACGGCATCATGCCGTACGCAGGTTTGAAGTTTTTCGTGTACGGCTCTTTGAAGCAATGGTATCGGGAGACGCTGCAGCCGCTACACCCGCCGCAGCCGGCGTTAGCGCCTGGCGCCGGCGCCGGCGGAGGCGGCGTCAGCGTCAGCGAGCGGCTCCCAGTGCCGTACATGTTGGCCTTTGGCGGCGTATCGGGGTTGTTGGCACAAACTGTGACCTACCCGCTGGACGTCGTCCGCCGTCGGATGCAGGTGTACGGCATCCAACAAGAAGCTGCCGCTTCAGCAGTTAGTGCTGCTGGGCAGGGCGCCGCGTCGAGTAGTAGTGGGGCGTCTGTGGCGGCTGCGGCCACAGCATCGCGGCTTACAACATGGGACGTTGGGAGTACGATTGTACGGCAGGAAGGGCTGCGGGGGCTGTTCCGGGGACTGAGCCTGAACTACGTGAAAGTGGTGCCCTCGACGGCCATCGGGTTCACAGTGTACGACATGTTTAAGTCGTACCTTGGGGTCATGGGAAATCTGACATAATGCGTCATCATCTCGTTGCGTTGTTGTGGAGGGGGGAGGTGGAGGGGAAGGAGAACCCGACTAGAGCATTCACATCGTAAGATGCAGGAAGGAGATGCAGGAAAACACCGTCACCATCACCGCCATCACCATTATCACCATTACCGCCTTTACCAGCAATATAAGTAAAACCTCAAGAAGGGTATGTATGTCTAAATGAACTGAGCTAAGGTCAGGAGGAGTGGCATGGGGTGTGGGTAGGTAGTCAGGTAGGTAGGCAGGTAGGTAGGCAGGTAGGTAGGTTGGTGGTAGCTGTGGGTGTGGGTGCGTATGTGCATGTCATATGGCTCATGGCAACATGGGCCAGAGGTTAAGAGAGAGCACCGAAACGAGGTACAAGAGCAGGTGTGTTTGTGTGTGTGTGTGTTTGGGGGAAAAAGGGAGAAAGAGGAGTACATGAATCCTAGCGAGCTGCATCCCATAAGACGGAAGTCTGCCGCCGCAGTGGGGTGAGGTGTGGTACGGCAGGCCACTGGTTACCTGTCTAATCCCCGCCTCCCCCTTCCTCCCACAGCCTCCCCAATATTGCCATCTTTGTCGTCGTCTCGTCGTCGTCATCGCCTTTGGGCAGCCGCGCAAACAACGTTTTCCGAAACGGGCCATTTCATGCCTTGCAGCCCAGCCTATAGCCTCCGCCGCCTTGGGTTTGAGGAATGCGCAACGAGCTTAAACCTTGGAAGATAAATTCGCCGGAGTTTACCTTAGCTTGTCAGCTAGCTTGCATGGATGTCACCAGCGCGCGAATTCCCTTCCTGACGAAAATGTATATAGGTTGCACATGATTTCTGTATGTGGATCGTTTGCAGGTTTGTCGTATTCCTTAAAATCGGGTTTCGGGGGGCGAGGGGAATAGGGGAGAAAAAAAGAGATTTGCTAGCGCTTAATAACACGGTCTTGTGGGTTCCTGACGGCCCCCCCAGGTGCCACCCTGAAGGGGGGGGAGGGGCTTGCAGGGTTCGCATGAGGCCCCCTGTCGCGTAAATGGACGAATGTGTGAGTGAGGACGTCGTTAGGGGCCTGCCGAAGGTAGACTGAGTGTAGGTAGCAATTAGAGGGTAGATTGAGTAGAGATTACTCGTCGCAGTATGGAGTTTGGTGGTAGTTGTGCGATGATGATGAGTATGTGCCTTGTCTCCGTCCCCCCCTTTGCGAGCTTCGACTTCCAACCTCCACGTCACCATGCGATGCGCTTTGGGCGGGGGTTCTGCAGCTATCGGGTCTGCTGCTCTGACCGCGTGGATATCACCACGTATCATCTCCAGTATGCCGTACGCCATCAGACCGGGACACAGATCCAGAGAAGCAGAGATCAAACGGCCAGGAAAGTACGGAAGCAGGCGCGTGTGTACGGCGCGTATGTATACAACAATGAAACGCGTGCGTTTTTCTTAACGCGTGCGTTTTCCTTAAAAATCCAACCAAAAACGCGCTTACAGGCGAGTGGGAATTTGCTTACAGGTCAGACTGCCGCGACCACTGCGTTATACGCATGTGCCCGAATTATTCTTAATAATACAGACAGATAGACAGACAGGCTAGATTCAATTTATGTGAAAAGGCAACGCGCACACACACACACACACGCACACACGCCTCATCAGTATGGGCCTCATCAGTCAGTCCATCGATCAGCCGGCGCGATGGCTACTGAGGATTGATTACCCCGGCCGTAGGGGCCTTAGTCGCCTTTCCCAGGGGGGGTCTTCCTCTGTCTTCCTCGTCTCGGTCTCGTCTCGTTTCGCTGAATGATGCAGTTGTCTTGTGGAACGTGCTCCCACCCCCCACGCAGGATGTCAAAGAAGAGAAGGAAAGAAACCCAAAAGACTTGGCACAACACCGGGGATGGATAGTGATGACCGAAGAGCGGGAAGGGGCAAATCCGAGATTCGATGCCCACTTGCACTCACATGCGTACGTACATACCCCCCTTCACCATTGCCTCTTCACATTTTTCCTGCTAAATATAATAATATTCTAAATGTAGCGCATGTTGACAAGTTCCGCACACACGCACGCGCACTCTTTAGACGTTCGTACAGCGTCAAGAGCACCATAAGAACATCGCGCTCTTAGGGCGCTCTTAGAGCTCCAACAGCTCAACAGTGGTTTTCCTTGGCAGCGACGGCTTATACACAGCCTCCAGCACCAACGTTAGCATCATCATCATCATCATCACCAACCCACCTTCGTTGCTTTCGGCACTTTCCTCGGAACTGTATTTCGATACAAGAAATGGGATATATTTAACGCCTCTCTCTTCCCCTCTCTCCCTCCGCTTCAACCCGCGTCTCATCTCATTTCTTGTTGTCAGCTCCGCCATTAAAAGCTCGCGCTGAGATGGATTGAAGGTTCACGCCCCCGAACGCGGCCCGGGCGTTATGCGTCTGTACGGCCTGTACGACAGTTGCATCTCGATAACTACCCTGAGGTGTCGTACTCTCGGGGTAAATGCCCAGCACATCCCAGCTCCCCCTGCACGCGTGTGAAGTTAACGTCCGGATAAGTGTACATTCCGTTACATTCATGCAAAGTCGGTAAGGTGTTTGGTTAGTTGGCGGTTGGGGTTGGGACAACATTTGGCAAATAGCATTCACACGTCACCCCTGAAGCATTATAACCCAGGAAAGGGCCGAACAGGTACCTGATGTGATGGCAAAAGTCCCACGGCACCCATTGGACGGCACAAATAGAGGAGCTCTCATGATGCGTCCCCCTTCCCCCACACACGCCGAAAGGGGTAAAGCCGTAGCATCATTTGTATGCATCACACACACACACACACACACACACACACACACACACGCAGAAGCTCATACACGCCGAAACACATGCATGCCGGTATACTTCACCCGCTTAGGCTCAGATCCCAAGGCAGACAGGCAGGCTGGTGGTTAGGTAGACAGACAGACAGACAGACAGACAGACAGGCAGGCAGGTAGACAGACAGACAGACAGACAGACAGACAGGCAGACAGACAGGCAGACAGGCAGACAGGCAGACAGGCAGACAGGCAGGCAGACAGACAGACAGACAGACAGACAGACAGACAGACAGACAGACAGACAGACAGACAGACAGACAGACAGACAGACAGACAGACAGACAGACAGACAGACAGACAGACAGACAGACAGACAGACAGACAGACAGGCAGGCAGACAGACAGGCAGACAGGCAGACAGGCAGACAGGCAGGCAGGCAGGCAGGCAGGCAGGCAGGCAGGCAGACAGACAGGCAGGCAGCTCGCCATGACGCGATATCATGCTGCGCCACTCACATGCCCCACAGGAAGCAGTGGGATACGAAGTAGGTGGGCCCGCCGCCCTGAGCCAACCAGTCCATGGTCTTCCGGAAAAAGGAGTGCAGGAAGCTCTTCATCTGCCGGGGGAAACGACGACATGTTTGCATGTGTGTCTTAATGATCTGAGCGTGTATGTACGTGTGCGTGTGCTAGGGAGAGCGGAGCTAGCGGACCTGCGGCTCTCAGCTGCTTAGGAGGGACAGAGGCCCGTCACGTCCGCGGGAGAGCTCTTAAGCGGTCTTTCCGTCGGGGTTGGGCCGCAGCCCCTGGCCAGTGTCAGGCCCGGTCAGATTCTTGTAACCTTCACACACACGCGCACAGACCGATAGAACGCCCCTCCAATGACGGAGTGCTTCGGCGGTCTCAGCCACGGGCCGGGTATCGTC
The DNA here is from genome assembly GCF_000143455.1 of Volvox carteri f. nagariensis. NCBI lineage: Eukaryota > Viridiplantae > Chlorophyta > Chlorophyceae > Chlamydomonadales > Volvocaceae > Volvox > Volvox carteri. The sequence goes on from NW_003307564.1 coordinate 1,885,335, forward strand.
CCCCGGCCTTAGAGGTCCAGTAAGGCATGTACACACACATACACACATACATACGCACACATGCACACACACATACACACATACATACACACACATGCACACACACATACACACATGCACACATACATGCACACAAATGCACACATACACACACACATACATACACACACGCACCTGCGGTGGGCCCCACGGGTCTGTGCTGCCGCGGTACGCGCCCCACACCCCGTAGAACGGCATGCGGGCAGCTTGCTCGGGTGAACGGGCCGGCACCGTGCCGAGGGGGCTGGCACCGCCACCCATGCCGAACTCCGAGTAGTGCAAGTCGATACGACGGCGCCGGAGAATGGCCGCAGCGTCCAGTCCGACATCGTTGCGCATCTCCTGCAGGGTATTTTGTACGGATTTGCACGACGGATGTACGACAAGAGGCGGAGTACGTCGCACGACGGCACCGTGGTCATGTATCGTGGCAGTCAATTAGGCTACTTCCCCGTTCTCACCCCGCTGATAAAGCTTTTTCTTACGCCGTATGGGATACGCACATCCCATATCGTACCATACAGTACCGTACAGTACCATACAGTACTTGTTGAAGGGTTGATGAGGGAGATATGCTGTGCCACAAGGCAATTCAAAAGGCAAAATTTGCGTCGTGACAAGATTTGCTGCTGTCGTACCTCCGTCCGTCCGAGTTACCCCGGCATACGCTGACGACTCACCCCGAAGAAGGTGAAGGCGGCGTTCTGTAAGGCCTGTACGGCAGGGTTGTGAAGTGGCAGAAACAGATGTGGTCATGAAGTGACGCAGCCGAGGGCATATGTTCTTTCAGAGTACTACACGCCCTCAGAAATTTCAGATTTGGATTTTAATTGAATGGCTAAAAACAAATCCTAAATCCTGGTAAAAGGGATACGAAAACAACTGTGGACATCCCTCGCTTATATTTTTTAAGGGATTTTAACTGGGTCTGCCCGCTGCTCCTGCTCGCCCGCACGCCCCTACTCCCGTGCTTCCCGCCCTGCTCCCGCCCCCTTCCCCCTTTCAGACATTCATACAAGCCTAGTCCCTATCACACTCCTGTCTCAAACAGCGACCCCCCCTTCCATTTTCCTTCGTTTAGAGGTTCCGACGGGTGGATAAATAAACAAACATACCTACGTGCATACATAGAAATTACTATGTGTAGACGGAGGCACAGCAACCTGCTTCTCCCATCCTCCGCTTTTCCCCTGCTCCCTCCTTCCTGTATTCCTTCCTTCCTTCCATACACATCTCCCGCCCTCATCAAAACCTCTCCGCGGGTCGCAACCCTGCAAGACAGTTGCTAACCAAAGTGAAAGTAACCGTCAACCCAACTAACTGACTAACCGTCATGGGGAAGTTGGGATCGTCCAAAGCGGCGTAGGCGCTTATGCCCAGAAAATCAATCTTCTCAAACAGGTCCTGGGGGGGTGGGGGGATTAGCAGATTTGGGACGGAATAGGATCCCGCGAGGGCTAAAAGAAAAGCTGGCTTGGGGTTGGAATGATATGGGTTGAGGTGTGGGAGAGGGAAAGGAGCCGGGAGAGGGAGCTCAGAGACTGCTAACTGCCAGCAGCTGCAGCAAAAGCCAGCAACCCATCCAGGGATTACGAACGTCCGCGACATGTTATTCCGAACTTTGATTTTGTATATTATTATTATTATTATTATTATTATTATTATTATTATTATTATTATTATTATTATTATTATTATTATTATTATTATTATTATTATTATTATTATTATTATTATTATTATTATTATTATTATTATTATTATTATTATTATTATTATTAATTATTATTATTCACCTGAAGCGCCCGAAGGTCAAATGAGGCGGCTGCCGCCTGGCGCAGCCCGCGACCCGTCATTGCCGACGTAACGGCAGATCCGAACGGTCCAAAGCCCACGAAGCGAGACAGTACGGAAGCCGCGCTGCCGCCACCTGCGCCGCCGCCTGTATTCACCTGAGTAACCTTGTTAAAGTTGAAAGAAACGCCCACCTAGACGGACGCATGGGAGGGAGGTTACAGTCGCGAGGAAGAGTGGTTTTTCAGTTGTTTTTAACCGCCATGCAGTTTTCGGTTGGCGGTTTTTAGCATGGTTGAGTACGCGGGATAACAAATGTACCACAATATTATATTAAAACAACATCGGCCACAGCCACAGCCAGTTGTCCTGTGCGACGGCTGTGACTTTCGGGTACGGCAGATAGATACAGCAGAGGCCTGCGAGAACGTGCCTGGGTGAGGCCCCGTTGAACCTTAATGTACGAATCCGGAGCACCCGCTCGTCGCATGCCCATCAGAAGCCGCTCCCGCATCTCTTCGACCTGTACGGCAGAAGTGCGAGCGTGTACAATCCACAACACCTGAATGGTTCCTGGGGACTCAGAGAGCGCAACCTTCACCTCGCTGCCCTCGGGGCCTTATGTCCGGGGAGCTTATCCCCCTAAAGCCCTAAAGCCAATTAGTAGTTATAGTAACTATAATATACTAGAGTGTATATAGTAACTATAATTACTTATAATACAATAATTATCGGGGGAAGACTGATGTCCCCCTCGTGTAAATCCTACGTATAAACACCCACATACCAGCACGAAGGCCAACTTCCAACCCCCACCTACAGTCCTCTTTTCAGCTCCGTACGACTTAGCACCTTAAAACCCTACCTCCCCTGAACCCACACCCTCCAAGCCCATACCCCAAACCTATCTTACACCCCTACACGAGCTGCATTCAGACACGACCTCCTACCCAAGTTCGCCACGAGTAGGGAAGGGCCTAGCGTTGGCGAATGCGCCATCCAGATACACGTCCAATATGTTATCCGTACAATCGAAATCCCCCCAGCAACCCCTCCGTACACCCAACTACATCCGTACATCGCAGTACGGCACGTTTATACGACAGACACTTTCCCCCACTCACGAGCTGCAGGTACTCCCGGGGGTGGTACAGCACGGTGGCGCTCATCTCGCCCTGCAGTGCTATCCACACCGGCAGGGGATCGACCCAGGCGGGTTTGGCGGCCAGGGCGGCGGCCAGAGCATCCACGGTGGGGTTGAGCATCACCTGGGGTTTGGGGGAGTGGGTTGGGGTTGCGGATTGGGGGATGTAAAAATTGGTCACAAAGCACATCATCTTGTACAACGGTGGAGGCTTCCCAGTGGGAACAATAACTTCTTCTTCATCACCGTTAAGGTTTAAATTTGTCCACTTCAACGTGGGGATTCCGCCGCCGTCAGGGCTACACACACGCGTTATCGGGATCAGCTGCGGGCTGCCATCTTGAATGGAAAGGATGCCAGCTGACGGCAAGGTGGTGTTCGTGTTAGTTAATGCCTTAAGATAAAATGTACACATAAAATAGGACTGTAAACCTAAGGGCAATGAAAAACCAAAACCACAGCGTATCACTCGACCGCCTCTGCCTCTGCCGTACGGACCTCCTGGTACGAGAAGCCGCCGTACTTTTGCTTGGGATTGAAGAGCAGCCCGTTGCGCCACGCCGCCGTCCTGCAATTTTAGTTGGTTGGTTGGTTGGTTGGTTGGTTGGTTGGTTATGCGCGTTAGCATGGTGCGTAGATGTGCGTGGATGCGGTAATGATTGATTTTGAAGGGAATAGTTTCGCAACGACAAAACGCTAAGGAAACAGTGCTTGTATCGTACACGGCACGCAGACGTGTGAGAGGCCTTATGTGTGACATGATTGGATACCGGTGAAGGCATACGGCTGGGCGGCGTCGTACTGGCGGCAGGTAGCGTTAACCAGCGCAGGCTGTACGATGTTGCACAACTGTGGCAAGTCATGATTTTCATGTAGGACTAAAGTTATAGATAACGGAAATCTCATGGTACCAGCGGAGCCCAAACACACGGGCACTTAGGAGGGCATAAAGCAATTGCCACCTAACAGGTGCAAATTGAATTCGTATCCTTTTCTTTGTATTATAAAAGCTGTGTTTAGCGCCAGATGTGCCACTCGCCTGCCTCCATCATCCAGGTGCGGCACAATGCTGATGCCCAATCCCTCCTCAATCGCCCGCCGGAAGCACAACTCCATGCCCGCCTTGAAGCTCGCAATCGACGCCTCGTTTACACTGATGCATTCCATGTTGCTGCACCAGAAGGAAATATCGTCCCAGAAATCATCACCCCAGATCGCCGGATCCAGAGTACGTGCCGTGTCGTCATGTGTCGTACCGTCGTGCCATCGTGTACCGCACCGTCATGTGTCGTGCAGCAACGTCATGGCGTGTACCGGCCCGCGTCGCATTGCATTATTACATGTGTTTCATGGTTTCGTACGGAATAAATGAGAAAGGGGGATGGATGGCGATTCCCGGGGGTTTGGGCCGGGGTGGGGGAGAGGGGAGGGGGGGGGTTTGACAGTGGAGCAGCTGGGTTGTTTTTCGGAGGTAGAGAGATGGAAATGCAAAACGGGTGTTGATGTGATAGTGAGGGGCGCGGGGAGAAATAAATCTGGCGGACGAAGCACCGCATCGGCGCGGATTTAGTGGGCGACGACGGCGTCACAATGTACGGAGACGGGGCGCACCAAGGCGGATTATAAATGCTCCGGAGGACACCCTTAGGGTAGTAATCCTTAGGGATTTTACTGCAAAAATCCTGGCAACTCATGCAACTGGTTCATTAGCCGCCTAAGGGAAGGGATAGGATTCTTGTGTTGTCCGTAGCACTATGTATAGACTTTCCTCCGAATTCCTTTGCACCCATGGTGTTAAAACCCCTTTTCCCCGGCCTTTTCTCCGCTCTTTTTTCCCGCCCTTCTCCCCGCCCTTTATCCCGTCCTTTATCCAGCTCAACGACGGAAAAGCGTGCAGTACAAGCGTGCAGTACAAGCGTGCAGTACAAGGCCTGTGTACAGTTCCCCCGTGACAGCTTTCAGTATGTACCCGTTCATGAAGCAGTAGCTATCAACGCCGCCGTCGCTGTTGAAATCCCTCCAGTAATGGGTCGGTACGAAGTTAATGCGCGTGCCGCCAGCTGCCTTCTTGCCGCGGTCGACCATGTCCGTACACCGCGACGTGAACGGCGGAGCTCGTTGGTACGGCATCCAATCAAATTGGCCGAGCACCATCACCGAGGGGTTGAGCTCAACGGGCATACCCTGGACATGTGCGCCGCCGGGAGCGGCGCCGCTAGGCCCGGCGGCCAGAAGTACGACGGCGCCGACGAGCAGCGACACCGCGGCAAGCACTGCCGTCGCCGACGCTGCCAGAGTATGCAACTTGCCACCGCGCCGCCACCCTGGGATCATACAATAAAGATGCGGGTCGTACATGATCGTACTTTGTCAGTTTGGGGGAACTGGCAATTATGTGGGTTGCTGTTGTGATGCACGTGTGTCTGATAAAACCAACCCCCGACAAGCAGTGTACGACAAGCATCCAAGTGCAAATTATTTAAGCATATTAGGCATCCAATAACGAGTACACTATAAAAAAATTTCATTTTGTTTATTGGCACCTGGAAATACACCGTTGCAGAGGATGCGGAAGCACATGTGCTCGCTCAGTCATACCATGCACGGCAAAACACTTCTGATCAATCACCTCCCCCACCCCTGTCCGCCATTTCAGTATTTAAACTCCAACTAAAAAAGATGTGTCCGTCTCTTGGTTCGCGTGCGTCTCTCCCCTTTCCTTCCCCTCCTTTTCCCTCTCCTTCCGTCCTCTTCTCTTTCCTTCCCTTCCCCTCCTGCTTTCCCTTCCCCTCCTGCTTTCCCTTCCCCTCCTGCCAGCCCCTCAAGCCCTTGATCGTCTGCGCACCTCGCGGAACGGCCCTTAGTCGTTCCTGTTGCTGCCGCTGTTTCCCTCCTGAACCCCCGGACTTAGAGTCCAAGCCGGCGCTAGCGCCACCTGCGGCGGTCGCAGCTGTGTCGGCTGCTCCTTGCGGGCTGTCGTGAGCTGCTGCCGCTACTACTGCCGCAGTCGGCTGACGGCGTCGCAGCGATGGTCGCAGCGATGCAAGCTGCCACACCATTATATACCTTACGCGCCTGATATCCGGCTGATAAGACCCTCAAGCGGGAGAGGATTGTTTGATACCGTCTTTGTTACTATGACTCTGGGTGCTAACTGTACCTCTGTTATTAGGCGTCCCTCCGGTCAAGGAAGGAACGGACGGGAAAGAGGGGGTGGTTGAGGGGAGGACGACGAAGGAAACAACGAAGAGGACGCAGACGAGGAAGAAGTAGAAGTAGTACTAGTAGAGAAACAGCTGTTGAAGTGGAAGGCGAAGGAGAAGTGGGAAGGAAACCGACTCAAGCGGCAGCGCTGCGACTACTAGCTGACACTTGGCTGCTGCGAGCTACCCCCTGTTGCCGTTCTTGCTGGTAAAACTGATGGGCGCGCTGCTCTCTTGGTGGTGATTGTGGGGTGGTCCTTGAGATGTGGAGACGTCTCCAACGTGGCGATGTATGTATGTAAGTATCTCGCAGGGGCTGTCCACAAACGCGCACAGGTGTGGGTGTTTTGGATCGAACTGAAGAATGGGAGAGTGGGAGTCTGGTGTCTTGGATGGTTGGGTCGGAGGGTCTCGGGCAGCGAGGATATGTGTGGTCTTCACTTCCCGCCGAGGGTACCCCCTGAGGAAGTTAACGGCCCTCACCGTCAGGAAACCCTATTCACCTTAGGAAGATGAATTCGGCTCCTTTTATAGCTTATAGCTTTCTTCCACCAGTGTTCTCTCTCTCTCCCTTTTCTCTCTCCCCGTGCCTCTCCCTCTCTCTTACATAGCACTCATGTGGCTTCCTCTCTCTCCCTGTCGCCCTTGACGATAGCGGTTAGTGGTTCGTTTGGTGAATGAATGATTGGCGATTAGGATGGATGGATGGGCGGATGTCTAATTTTGGGCGGGCGGATGGATAGATGACGGAAACCAGAGTGACAGATGGGCTCAGAGGGGAGAAAGCAGCGCGTGATAGAGTGGATGCATGAGCGAGGAGGACACAGCACGGCCAAACCAACCACCAACGCCGGAGCGGATTCTCGCACACCAGCTGGCGGGCTGCTGATGCAACAAGAACCCATCAATCAAAACATATTTCCCAACGTTGGAGAGCGACGGCAAGCTGTCAAAGGGAGGCAGAGGAGGTGTGCGTGATGTGTGGTTTCGGGGCGGCCTGTATCCATTGGCGCATGTCGTTCGCGTCGCATGGGAGGGCGAGGCCGGCGAGAGCTGGGACGAGGCCTCAGACGCTGGCCTCACGACTTTGATAAAAGTTCACAACGCAGCTGTAACTAACTAAGGAAGAAGGGAAATGGTCAGGGAAACGCCTCTCACACTTTCGGTGAGAGGACCGAACCATGGGTCGCTGGCTCACTCTATGTCGCTTGGCAGGATGCGAGAGGAATTTCATTTCTCCACCCAGCTACCTATGAGGGTCGTGTGACCCGTGTTACGGCATGCACACTTAGAATACCCGTTTTTCTTGGAGGCGTGGGATCTAGCGTTCCGTCCTTGTGGCACGGCGAACAGTAGCGATGCATATACTGCTGAAAGGTCTTTGGACTGAATATTGACTGCGGCGATACCGCTCGTCATACGACGCCGATGGCTGGGCTACATGCGATATTGCCATGCCTTTGCACTGTAGAAGTGGGGTCTCCATCTCTTATCGAAGGTTACTGTGAATGCTCTTACCTCCCTGCTGGTTACGGTAATCCAAACGGATCACGAGTGAATGCCGCACCAAAGCACAACTGCCTCAGGAATCTGTTACAGCCCCCGCAGCCCCGCCTATCCTAGAGTCGTTTAGGTGGTAAAGTGATTGGTTGCAGGTTGGTGCTTTGCGGGCCGTTTGCCGCAACTACCGGCTCGTTATGGAAAGGGGTGAGACCACCATGAGACCCCTCCGAGATGTCAACGCCAACCGTCGCAAATTGTTGCAAATGGAAGCTTGCACATAAAAGCATTAATTTTTCGCGAGTGAGATGCGTACTTTTGGAAATTGATCTGACCCCGACGGCAGCCATCTATCAAAGTTAAGGAGGCAACACCGCAATGGCAAATGGCATGACATAATATGAATTATGTTAATCATGGAAAACAATTTGGACAACTTCTGTTGGAAGTCAAGTCACAAGGCATCTGTTAAACCATGACCCTGAAGCAAGGAACGAAAACCAAATGGACTTTGGACCCTCTAATACAAATTAAGGCAAGAAGAATGTGAATATGAGGCGGAGGTCTGACCCGTGTCGTGACCGAGGTCGCCCGCGTGGTAACTGGCACACTAATTCCCTCTCTAGAACACCCAAGGCACCCAGCAGGAGACGTACACCCATGCTTTCCTTCGGCACCCTTTGCCTGTTTCGTGCGCCAAGCTGATCTTTCATGTTGTTGTTAAGGAAGCACGGATTGCTGGGAGGTTTGGAGTCATTATGGCTCCAGCACGGGGTCTGACACCGTGGGAGAAAGGGAGAGACCTATAACACCCAACGTATTCATTCGCCTCGGTCAGAATCCGCTGCACCGCTGCATATAAATCTACATCCGCCAGCACCATGTCCCCAGCCAGCTATCCTGCCTGCCCCGGCGCTATGGCGCCGTTGCTGACACCGGGGATCCCACCACCCAACGCCAGCCCTGCTGCCGCGGCCGGCACTGCAGCCAGCTGTCCCGCCTGCACCGGCACTATGGCGCCGTTGCTGACACCGGGGACCCCACCACCCAACGCCAGCGCTGCTGCCGCGGCCGGCACCATGTCCCCAGCCGGACAACGCTGCTTGTCACAGCGAAGCTCGATCTGCACCATGTTTTCTGCTGGCATCGAAGCACCAGCATGCTCAGAGACAGGTGCATCCCCAGCGGCCGAACCACTGGACTTCGGAAAGCCATTGTCAGGATTAAAAGGGTGGCGAAATATTTAGTCCGACCCCTTTCTGTTTCTATTGACTGTCTCCTTAAGGTCCCATGACCGTACATCAGGCTTGCAAGGCGTCTCACCCCTTTACGTATATTACTGATATCACAGTGATGGCTACCCATCTGCGGCTGTATGAGCTAGCAGAAAACGACATGACCCGGATGAGAACGCCCAGTGACAGCCCAAATGGGTTACTACACAAACCGCGGATGCCGGGCGTGGCGCTCAGGAGCCACAATTACACTTTAGGTTCAACATATGCGGGTGCGTAAGGAAGACAACATTAGTATTCCCGGTATTATTTCGTGCTACCTATATCGCTAAGCTCCCGCTGCAGAAGGGTCACAGCAAAAGTGTTAAAGCACAAAGGACATCGCGCGCAGGAAACGCGCCGCAGGAGGGGTGCCCTAGCCAAGCTGCTGACAACAGTAGCACCCATCCGGGCGAGAAAACAATGTCCGTCATCTTGCCACGGTATCATTGCCACGGTATCAGCAGTGAACAACACTACTATCCAATCGCCCAGAAACTAAATCTAAAACTTCCGTAATAATATTCTTAACACCTAAATTATGTCAAAGGAACGAGGCGCTGGAGGCCGTACGGATATTCTCAGGAGGCCTCCTGGCCCCTATCACATGGGGCCATGACACGTTGAGACCCCAGACAGCTGTTGTATAGTTTGAACCTTATAGAATTCATGTCTAGAACATCAAATCAGTTAATTCTATAATAGTTTCAAACATTTCGCTCTATCCCACACTGTGTAGGAAGGTTAAGGTCTTTGCCTGCGGCGTTGCCTACCCATCATGGAAAGCGTGCCAAATGCCATTGTAAAGGAAGTCTCTGCAGGTGGTGTCTTGCATTATATGAGCAATTCGACAGACCTGGACAGTCCAAGCAGTCCTCTCTCCCCAGTCCGCACGCTGCCGCACAGACTCAGCGACCCTGACCCCCTGGATAAACTGCTTAAGAAGAACAGGTATGTCAGAGTGACGGCCTGGGCCAGGATTAGGTCAGGAAGGTTCTGTTCCGTCGAATGGGTTACGAATTCATACGAAACTGGCCTTGCAGGGCTTGGTCCGCGGCAAGGATTGCAGAAGACCCTCAGTATTTTAACAGGCTTTGCACACAGCAAGCACCCGAGTATCTGTGGATTGGTTGCAGTGACTCCCGTGTACCGGTGAGGGCGGGGGGAAGAAGAGCATGGGCTGCGCTTCCCTTGTTTGCGGCGCCATGCCCAGCCAGATGCGTGCAGTCCTTTTCTTCCTATGTAGTTTGGCGTCACACGAGCTCGAAATCTCGTTGATTGACGGCTGAAGTCTAGCTAGTTTGCGCCGCATGTCCTCCAGCCAGACGTGGAATATGAGACAGTCTTCAAGCTTGCTCGCTCCCTAGCTGCTACATCATGTTGACTTAAACTTCTTGAATCTTAAGGCACAGAGAGCACTTGGATAGCGTTGGTGGCTCCTACGCTTCCCACATACGTCCCGCCAGCAACATCTAGCTGCCAGCGACCACATATGATGGCTCTGGTACCCTTCTGTCACAGCATCTTATATAATAGCTCCCATCAGCAAGGTATGGCGTTTCCGGGCCCGTTACGTAAGCGGTAGTTGCACGTGCTGATGCAGGCCAACGCCATCCTTGGCCTGGAACCCGGCGAGGTCTTCGTGCAACGCAATGTCGGCAACCAGGCCACACACACCGATCTTAACTGCATGAGCTGCCTGGAATACGCAGTCAAGGAATTAAAGGTAATTCGACAGGGTGCTTGTGAATGCGTTGCGATGGTTTTTGCAGTGCAAAGACCACGCAAGCGAATGTTAGCGGGTCTAAGCGCAACTTTATGCTAGACACGGCTGTCAAACTGATCAACGTCTTTATTACCGCGATTGCCTTGTTTAAAATCGCAGATCTGTTTTGGGTTTTTTTGTTCATACAAAAAGATGCGAAGCCCCGCCCCGGACATGCCAAAAACGGCGGCAGCTTGCAAGAATGCTTGGTGAAATCTCCACCAAGCTCTCCTCCATGCCCTTCCCCTTGTTGATGGCACTGGCCGCTATCCCCCTTCCCAGTCGTCGCCGTCCCTCTGTCTGTATGTCTGCCGCCGCAACACCGCGCAAGACGCCGAGCCGGCTCTCCAGGAGTTTCACCTGCTGCCACCCACGTGCCCCACCCACTCTACGCACCGATTCGCAGGTCCGCAACATTATTTTGTGTGGCCACTACGGGTGCGGAGCCGTAAAGGCGGCCCTGAAGATGCCTTCCAAGACCCATAACCTCGTGAACTGCTGGATTTCGGGTGCGCCAGGGAGGAAGAGGAGGGGGAAAGTTGGGGGGCGGGGGAAAGGAGGGGGAGGACTGGGGGGGGAATGTAATTGTGCTGTCTCAGGTGTGGTATGCTGTCTCGCCTTGTGCTGTCGTAAATGTTTTTCCTTTTCTTTTTTCTCTCGTCCCGTGCTGTCCTGTGTCCTATTCGCTTGACGCGGTCATGGGGTTATGGGTTTTGACTCTGACGACGAGGATGATGATGCAGAGGACAAAGATGGTGATTATGGCGGTAATGGCGGCCATTCATGCTGTGTAGTGATGTATGTGTTATGCTAATGTTTTATTACAGACGATGCCATATCGTTGTGTTGTAATCCTTCAGTGGGCATATTTACCCAATGTGTGTTCCGTGCGTGCGTGTGTTCTGAGGGAAATGGGATAAACGGCTTCCTTGGTTTCCCTCCATCCCCAGTTTTCACACTTGCCCTTCACGCCCTCAGCCGATTCAACACGCAAAAAACTGCGCTCCCTTCCCCTCCTCACCCCGACGACCTCCCGGCACGGTCCTGCGCAAATGTATTCATACCCAATCACACATTTTCTTTCCCCTCCCCCCCCCCACACACACGCATACGCAGACATTCGCGAGTGCCGCAACCAGCACCGAGCTGAGCTGATGGCGCTTCCCAACCTGGAGGCGCAGACGGACAGGTGGGTGAGCTGGAGATGAAAGAGCTGGTTGCGGTGGGGGGGATGAGATGCACGGGCAGGGTGCACAACCTCGCACTGTTCGCACGTAACTCACCTTGCTTGGAAAGCAACGTGATATACATACATGATGTCTTCCCTCTTAGTACACTTGTGCACATGTCCCCAACTCCGAGTGGGTGTTGATTTTGACGACGTATTTATTGCATTTGTGAATCCGGTGGTGAGCTGGTGAGGCCGGTGGTGAATCCGGAGGCTGGTGATTGTGACAGTCTCACATGCATGTGCATATCCGCTTTCGCCCAAACCCTCAGTACAACAGCATCAGTACAACAGCAGCAACAACCCAACGTTCTCACCACCTCACCTCCTCCCCCCCCTCTTCCTGCCCCCACGGGCCCCGCCATCAGGCTGTGCGAGCTCAACGTGTTGCGTCAGACGTTCAATGTGTGCACCGGACCCGTGGTGCAGTCCGCCTGGGATAAGGGCCAGTCCCTGCACATTTACGGAGTGGTGAGAATGCGGTTTATGTATGTATATATGTATATATGTATGTAATTTATGTATGTATGTACGTATGCCTAGCTACCTACCTGGGCCCCCTGCTTGCCCGCCTGCCCGTGGATCTCCGAATTCGATCTCTGCGTCCTGCAAGCAACCTACCGCCCTTGCGTTTCCCCGTTCGCTGCTCCCACTGCCCATCTCACCCCCCCTGTAACCGCCCTCCTCATGCAGGTCTACTCCCTGAAGGACGGACTCATCAAGAAGCTCGTGGGCCCCATCTCCAAGAACGGTGAGTGGCTGGGGCCACCTGTTGTACGTGCGTGCGTGGTTGGTTGGGTGTTGGGCGGCCGGGGCCGGGGCCGGGGCCGTGTGTGAGAGAGAGGGATGGGAGGGGCAACTGCTGCTGAGACTGATGCATGCGTGCGTGCGTGTGCGTCTGTGTCTTGCGGGAGGGACAGCGCGCGTGGTTATATGTAGTAAAATCGTTAATGAAATAAGGGATGATAAATCCCCCGCTCCCTTTGCTGTCATCGTCCTTCGCGAGCTCCTCCACTCATCATATTTGTCACCTCCTGTTATCCCACCATCGCCAACCTTTTGCCCACGCCTCTTTCATGGCAGGTGACTTTGCACACGACCAGACGACGTTTGCTGAGCTGGGCAGCACTTACGTTGGGTACCAAGGTAAGTTGACCTTTTCCACATCTTGTTTTACATTTTTTACTCGCTCCACCGTGTATTAGTTGCTGTTGTCAATCCCATTTTGTCATAACATATACACACTCTGTTGTGATAAGTGTTGAAATATAACTATTGTCGTTGTCGTTCCGGCTGCTGTCTGAACACATATTTGCTTCTTGGGTCTGCCATGGGATGGGGTGCTACTTACCGCACGATGATGATGGCGGTTATGGTGGTGGTGTTATCTGCGGGGCATCAGGGACCTCAGGCCCCAGAAGTAAGGTTTCTAATGCTACAGGGACGATTATTCTGTTTTTTTTAAGAAGCAGCAATACACACACACTCGCACCCACACAAGGCTGATGAGCTGTGATGGAGGTCTCCCGTCAGCCATCCCAGATAGACAGGCAGGCAGGCAGGAAAGCAAGCCGCTGTCTCTTTTTTACTCAGTGGAGACCAACTTACCTACCGGCCTTCCTTGCCTTCCCCCTCCCTTTACCCCGCTTCTTCCTTGACCTCGACGTTCTTCCCGCTCGGCCTCACCGCGGCTTGTCCACATGCTGTTTAGCCCCTTTGAGCCGCTTCCCGCCCAACCTCCCTCAATCCGCTGCTTTCCTTGTCGTTGCTGTTGCAGATATAGATGGAGGCCGTACAGAAGCGGAACGCGGTGAGTGACTGAGTGGTTAGGACGGGGATCCGGGAACTAACGATCGAGAAGGAGGTTGTGAGATAACGGACACACAGATACATACACGCGGCTGATGTGGGGCTGGTACCGGTGGTCGTACGTACCTACACATGTATGGCCACCCGAATAGGATGATGTATTAACACTTTCGTGTTTAGAACACACCCGTTAATCTGAGTTCGAATTGCGTGACTGCTCCATGACTGCAAGAATAAATCTTCATCAAATCAAGCAATAAATTCTGAGGGGGATGATGGGAGCACTTCTGGGGTCTTTTACGGATCCGACCCGATCGCCGATAGATGCTGGTTGCCCACAACCCGATCCGGCTGCCGTAGTTTTTTGACGAAGTTGATGTGTCCTTTTCCTTACCAAAACGGGCGATAAAATATGCTCGAGAATATATCAATAATGACTTGCATGCTACAGGACATACAGCGGAAGAAGTTCGGCGATGCGCCCTCCTGGTCAGGGCCCAATCCCGCACTGTTTTACCCATACAAACGGTTGTCCCTTCCGGTTCTCGCTCCTCCCCGCCCACCACTTCCCTTCTCCCGTGCACAGCAGCTTCACCTGTGTGCGAGTCTTACAAGTCCCGTATGGACGCATTTAACGCCTACATGAACACCGTGGAGGTAGGTACCGTGTGCAGTGTACCAGGTCTGTATGGAAGGCGGGTGTTGTAACGCTTAAGCGCATCTGCATGTACGTACGTATATATATATGTTTCCGTATATGTGACACTTGCGTATTGCAGTGTGGGTATGCAGCGCATGCGTTTACATATGCAATCCTATTATGGGCCAGAACACTACGAGGGGTGCATGCACTCACAGACAGACAAGCAGACGGTGATTTAACTGGGGTTGAACGTCGGGTCCATCTCACCGTCCTGCTCCTCACCGCCCTCCTCCCTCCCTCTCTTCTGCCGCTCACTAGGTAAACAATCGCATCGCCCAGCATGTGGGATGGAGCGACGACATGAGCGCAGCTGCCGCCAAGTCGGCCGCCGCGGCTGCTGCTGCCGCTGCCGCCGCCACCGCCGCTGATGCCGGCGCCGACGCAGAGGCCGTCTGAGCCCTTGACCGCGTTCCACATGGCGGCGTGCCGCGCCGTCAGCCGCTCCCTTTACGCCTCCAGTTTTCCAGCATTCATGCCTCGGTGCGCTTACTTAAGACAGGGGACTTACCTCTCCAGAGACTTTGCACAACCCAGGTCTCGGCAAACAGATTTTCCTTCGGCTTACAGATTTTACTGTTTCCGAGGAATCCATGAATGATTTTGCCGCATCGGGCAAGGCCTGCATGTGAGGTAACATGAAGGTTTGGTAGCCGCTTAATGACTTTACACGTACTGCTCCCCTGGCACCCCGCTGCCGCTATTGCTCTCTGTTGCTGCAGCTGTAGCAATAAAGCGGCAGCAGCCGCAAAAGCGACCCAACAGAGAGCAACCTTCATGTTACCTCACATGCAGGCCTTGCCCGATGCGGCAAAATCTTTTATGGATTCCTCGGAAACAGTAAAAGCTGTAAGCCGAAGGAAAATCTGTTTGCCGAGACCTGGATTGTGCAAAGTCTCTGGAGAGGTAAGTCCCCTGTCTTAAGTAAACGCACCGAGGCATGAATGCTGGAAAACTGGAGGCGTAAAGGGAGCTCTCTGTTGGGTCGCTTTTGCGGCTGCTGCCGCTTTATTGCTACAGCTGCAGCAAGTCGCCACGATCGTCCTGGAGGTTCCAATAGTGGGGATTATAAGACGTTAATGCGTGTTCGCGATTCTTTATGTCCGTGTGTGTCTGTATGTCGCCCCGCTGTACGTGTATTTCCTGTCTCAGTGATGGGGTCGCGGCGTGCTGTCAGGTTGCCGGCTGATAGCTCCGAATCGGATTGTATGAAGACGCAAAGGAACCCATAAAAATGCTAAAGGCTGGTAGGTCGCGGGCAGTCGGTTGGGGGTGGGTTGAAAGGGTTTAGGCTATCGCTACCACAACCACTGCTAGTATGCTACTGCCGAGCTACAGCTGCTGCTACTCGACATGGCTATCGAAATCCCGGCTGCAGCCACTTGCTGGCCGGCACGTGGCTTTTTTACTGGGCGCATCTATCGCAGCTTTCTGTGGGGGTTTTGCGCGCCACTTAGCGAAATGTTGGCGGGAGGACCCGCGGGGGCCCTGATGACAGTAGTGGGACGGAAAACCGGCAAGGAGGGTGGAATAGCTCGAATGGCAGCCGCCGTGATATAGCTGGTTTGTAGGTTCGATTGTTTTGTCACTGAAGATACGCTGGTCATAATTCAAGCACTGAAATGCAAGTAATGACTGCGGAGACGCGGACTGTGTTGCTTCGTTTCTTTTGCGGAGGAATACGCGTGTGGAGGGAGAGAGAAATGCGAACGAGTGTTTGGTGCCAGTGTGGAAGGCGAGGCGGGCTCGGGTGGACTGTGGCAGCGGTATGGCCCCCTCCGGACGGCGGACGGCAAGTGCCTTTGGCGATATGTGCGGATGTATGTGTATGTTCTGTTTTGTTTTCCTGTTCCGCGCCTTCAGCTGTGCCCCCCGGCATTGGGGGGTCGAGCTACGCGGCCATTCCACTTACTCGATTCTTCGTACAAGATTATAAGCGCGGCCAGCTGACCGGTTCGCCCAATGCGCACCGTGCGCTGAGGGTCGATTGGTAGAACGCTACGAGGCTGAACCTGACATGGGGTAATGGCGAGGCTTGCGATATGCCTGTTGTGCTAGTCGGAGTCGTCATGTCTCAGGCGCCTGGACTTGGTGTGGGTTGCAGGGGGCAACAGTATCGCGAGGGACGTGCGTCTTGCACATCTGCATGTGGCATTTGGAAGGGGCGATCGCTTATTTAAAGCTTTTCACTATGGTGCTGGTGGTGGCAGGGCTCGGGTTTGGCGGGTGTGTGTCCTCTCGATTGCGGGCAGCTTCCAAAGCCCGAATAGCTGGTGGATAAGTGCTTGTGTCTGAGCTGTGCCGCTCGCTCTTTCGACACGTCCTGCCGCCGCTGTGGGTTGCATCAAATGCAAAAGGCAGGTTGCGATTGCGCCATGTGCCGGGCCAGGCTGAGATGCGTGCCGAAAAGGCGCCTGAGGGGCATGCATTCCCAAAGCAACGAGGGGGAAGCCGCTTGTAGAACAGTGGGCTGAGCTTTCATGTGGGTAAGTGCATCGAGTTTGAATGGGATTGCCGAGACAAGACACGATTCTTAAGGAAAAAACACTTTGGAGGAGACGGTGTCATTGCTGACGCATGGGAGAGAAAATAGTGGAAGGGATCGGAGGGAAATCACAGAATGGCGGGGCCGGCTGCGCATGGCGGAATCTTGTTTGCGCTGTTTCTGCAGGTCCATTTCACAATTTTGGGCGTTTTTAGGAATACTGTGGTGCGGCACATCTGGCGCACGCGCAGCCTGTTCTTGGATTGTTTATGCAAGTTTTTGTTTCACCGGATTGGTTGCTCCTTTGCGCATCCAGTGACTATCCAGGATAGTTTGGAACCTAGCCAATCGGAGAAGCATGTGCTTGCCATGCGGGCTCCGTATCTTTTCCGCTTTTGGCCTGTAAGGCATGTTGGGCACTATTCCCGCTGAATGCGTAATCGTGATCTGGGGATGTGTCTGCAAAATCCGCAGCACCCTTACAGATTTGTAAATCATGGCAAGCAATCAACGACTAGTGTATGACTTGGCGGAAGAAGTATGAGTAGTCTACTCTGATAGGAGCGGGATGCGGCAGTTGCAACAGGTAACGTTCCACTAATGCTTGGTGAGCCTACCGCCGCCGATTATACAAGAACACGTAAGTAATTCGTCGATTTATTACGTTAATACTCGAATTGAAAGGGCATGGAAAGGAGGTTTGTTGTATGCGGCAACGCAAGCTTTGAAGTTATGTACGAACAAATGCACTGCGAAAATATCATGGTTTGCTTAGTTTGAAGCCGGACTAGGCTTTGCTAACGATGACAAGCGGAGGGACATTACAAATACTTTTCCTTTATCGAGTACGGGGATCTGCGATTCGACTGATATTACTCCGCTGTGCGCACAAAACCTAGGCGATACTTATGTAACGATACTCACGCGTACTGTGTTACACTTCCAAAATCGTTACCGTCGTGGATTATCAGACTTCCAGCCATACTACGCGCATCACATACCACCAGCGGAAAGAAACATGCAGACTGCATTTGCGACTAATGGGGACTAATGCGACTATCCGGGTACGTTCACGGCTGCTGTACACCGAAGCTCACCATTTAAATCCCAATGATCAAAATCCGTTTGTCCTCTGTTGGTCAGCTGTCTACCGGCGACTTGGCCAGTAACGAATCCTGCCGTCCACCTGGCTGCATCTAGTGTATCCACCAGCGAAATCCTAACGTGATGCCGTTAACAAGAGAAGTCTGCGGATGGCTGCGCACCTGACCCGAACCCCAGCCCCGCCATTTTTCTTCTCGCCCTGAATGGATAAGATTAGTTAACAAACATCCGACGGCCAGGATCCTAACCCATGCCTTATAAAAGTCAAAACCTAACCCTAAGTCAAGACCTCTATTTATGGAACGAACCTTTCCTGCTCACCATATTCGTCACCTTGGCGACGAGTATGCTGCGACGAGAACAGCTATGGCGGTACAATTACGCGCAAAACGAGTCAAGGAATGGGAGCGGAACGGCCCCAGGACGCTCGCGGACATACACGTACCTATTTCATTAACCGTGCGACGCACTGAGGCCACGGTCATGCAAATGAATGCTCTTTAATTGGCGCACAGCTGATGCAGGAATGGGACCAGAGCACCCGCACGGTAATCATGAAACGCGCGTCTAGGAAGTTTTTAGAATGTAAGTCTATAACTCTCTCTTCCCACAGCACTGATCCTAATAGCGGAGCCACGGACCAGCACTTGCCCTCAAGAGCGCCCCAATATCAAACCGGCAGACGCTGTCACCGCCTTGCCCCTCCATTCCCGTACTGCACACTTGATGTCGATGCCCGTACTGCCGACGCGCCTGCGTTCCCGTCGACGGATCTTCGTCGGCCGGGACCCGATTCAGTGGAGGCGCGGCTGACGGAGGTGTTGCGGCTATACGAGTGGTGGCTATGCTGCGGCCCACTGCCGGGCACGGGCGTGGAGGAAGATGCACGTGAGGCTGCCATTGCCGCTTCCCGCTCGCGCATCTGTCGGACAACCTCTTTTTTCTTCTTCAGGATTTCACCATACAACCGCTCCCTGAGGATGAGGATAGCGAAGTAAAATTGACAGCGAATTAAGGCTTGTGATGGCGGGCGGTGTACTCTGAAATAGATGGGTCCAAAACCTTCCCGGTTGTAGTGCGCTTGGAGTCAATCCATTTCCCGAGGGGTGTCGCAATTCCTCCAGGTCTGTACCATTGTTGCGTGACAGGATGTACATGTATAAGAAATGTCCCTTCGCCCCTTGAAAACCAACAACATGAAGTCCATGACGCGCGCTCTTACCTGTACTCGGATACTGTGTACTTAGTGTTGTCGGAAATAGGCAGTACAATGATCCGGTTGCAGACTGGCTCATCCGCCATATTGTGGAACTGCGCTACGTAAGGATGCCGAAGAGCTTGCTCCGCTGTCAGCCGCTTGTGCGGGTTAAAAACAAGTAGCTTCCTGCAAGGAGCGGTAACGAAAGGTCCCGTGGAAATGGTGTCCGTTAACGTAACGCGCAGGTGCAGGTTGAATTTTTGGGCGTATTGAACATGTTTTGTCTGGCAACGCAACCTGACATACGCGCGGCACCTTCACATTCAGTGAACACCGATAGTTTTAAACCTAACCCCTAGCACAGGGCCCTCTTTAACACCAACAGGCCCTACCGCAAGAGATCGGCCGCCTCGGGACTTGCATTGGGGAATATGTCTGCGAGACGGCGAGAGGCCGTGACGGTACACGAATCCATCATAGTAGTGGCAAATGGGGAGTCAATGGCCTCCACGTCCGCTGGTGCCGGCCGGCCACAGAATTCCACGATGCGGTCTAGCTGATTCATGGTCGAGGTGCCTGGAAAGATTGGCTTGCCCAGCAGCAGCTCACCCAGGATGCAACCTGCGAGGTGAGCAAGGTCCAGACATGCACGACACAGCTCGCGAAAAAATAGATTCGTCTTTTGGCTATGGGGCGCAATACCGGGGACATGGCGGTCAGGGCCGATTGCATTTGCAAAAAGGCCCGACGTGAATTTCTGAGTGAACTGACTGCATGTGGCGAAGCTGGTATGGCGTGCAGAATCCTCGCAAGCTGCAACCCTGCAGCTCCTCGCAACCCCGGGAGTCCCCCTTAACAGGTCCGCCTACCGATTCGGGGCGCCATTAATGCCCGTACAGGACAAGGCACATAACTTTCCATGACTATCAGTGTAGCGTCGGGGTTGGGGTCGCTCTTAAGGTGCAAAACCTCATTTCCCACGAGGAACATACTCAATCGCACCACAGTGCCTGAATAAAACGCTGCACCGAAGTCTGGCCAAACCACCGAAGCACTCCTTCACTAACAAACCCACCCAACAGCAGATACCCAGAGCTCACGCACCGCTAGACCACATGTCCACCCCGAAAGTGTACTTGGTGGAGCCGAGCAGGATTTCCGGTGCCCGATACCACCGGGTAGCCACGTAATCGGTAAGGATAGGGTTCTGGCCATCGCTTGCATTTAGCTGGCTAACGCTGCGCGCCAGGCCGAAATCTGCAAGCTTCACCTGGCAGTCGCTGTTGAGCAGCAGGTTGGAGGGCTGCACGTGGATGGGGAAAGAAAGAGCAGTGGCAATCAATTACAGCAAGCGCGTATCAGCACCAGGTATGACTTGGTTGTCCTGCTTTGCTTATGAGAAAACCGCATGACTGATGCGAGAATGGCCAGAATGCAACAAGAACAACTGACTGATGCGACATGCGACCCAGGAGCGGGACTTTCGCGTCAATGGCGTTATCTATAACGCCTTTCCTGATCTGTGTTCCTTGACCTTGCGCCAACGCAATTGCGTTAGGGCCATTTCCAATCTGTTCAGAAGCCCAAGCTGGCCGCAAAAAGCATTTCGTGCCACATCCAGATACCTCTCCTTAAAGCGCTAGGCATTATTATGGGTACGGACGCGCCGGAGTGAAAGGCAGTTTGCGGCGCACCTTGATATCACGATGTAGCAACTCTCCAGAGTGCATGTACTTCAGCGCTTTGAAGAGTTGGTACATGATGTACTGCTTGTGCACTTCTTCCAGGATGTTTGCCCGAATGACAGCGTGCAGGTCCGTCTGTCCATACATAAAGGTTTGCAAGGGAAACAAGGAAGGGCAAGCACCAAGACTGATGACGGGGACTGGCTGACTCCCACGCGCATTGAGTGGGATGCAGTACTCTCTAAAAGGAGCACGGTGCGGAAGATGCCCGTTGGGTTCGCCACCTATCCAGCCACTGGACTGGGGGGTGTAAGTGGGCGTGGAAGATTACGTGCATTGCACTTGAGATGTCCTGCGCCACCCCCTGGATGTGGGATAGTGCCCTGCCCACGCATGACCCAACAGTAACAGACTGTTAGGATGGTTATGACTTCTGACCGTCAGTGCCTGTTCGTGCAGGAGCTTACCTCCATATACTCAAATACGAGGTAGAGATCGCGATCATTTTCAGCTTTGAGCACGTTCAGTAATCTGCACGGAGGTCAGAAACAGTAAGCCGGCCTGCATTGCTTGAGGTGCCCATACCGCGGTCGCACCTGATGATGTTGTCGTGGTTGTTAAGATCCTGGAGAAACATTACTTCTCGAAATGTTCTCTGTTTTGAAGAAACATTTAGCTTTAAAAAGGTGAAAGCGGCCCAACCCTTGCCAAAGTCTCAGCTGACGCACCTGAGCGTCTGTCGCGTTTTGAAACGCGTCAAAAATTTTCTTCAGCGCGACCACCTCCCGCGTCTTGCGGTCAACCGCTTTCCAGACAACGCCATAGGCCTGGATGCAAAAGGAATTCAGAGTCAGCAGCTGTAGATGGCTCACAAACGTGGCGGCACTTGGCTCGCTGTCAATACTCACCCCCTTGCCAAGCTTTTGCTGAATCTCATACTTTTTAAGTATGTGCTTATCGACCTCCTCTTCCGTCATGGCTCCCAGCGCTTTGCGCTTGCGAGGCGGGACTCCCCCCGGCTAGCACTTGTCAGCACCACGGATGCGTCAGCTTGACTTCACCTTGCTGATGTTGTTCGCCACTTATGCAGTCTAAGGACCCGTTATGAAGTGGTCAACGTCCTGCAAACAATGCTTCGCTAAAAATCCAAGGCACCAGCCTCAAGCTGTTTTCAGGGTGTTTTTGAGGACCAATAGAATCCAATCGTAATGACTTTGCCTAGTAAACACAAAATGTCATACGTTCAGGTTGTACGACGGCTGCGCCTTGTATCAGCTCGTAGTTCTCGGTTTGCACATGGAACTATTTGCTCTGTGTTATATTGCACTGTGGTATATTTGTACATGTGTCAACCCTACACCGAGCTAACTTATGGCATTTCGGACAAGAGGGGCACAGGGAGTCTGCGTCGTAATATTCACAATCATAATCACAGCAGATATGCTAGGAAATATTCTTTCCCGGGCGGCCGCTGCTGACCCTGCAGCTCAGCTGCGAAACTGAGCAATCTATCCATCGTATGCAACGACAGTTACTGCTATAAGGACTGAATACTGAAACTAAATTCTTCATACTAGCTTGCTGCAAAATATGTGGAGGGCGTTGGGAAAGGGTGGAGAAGGGAGTGCCAACATCTTGTTGAAGTGCAATTCTGTAATCTGGAAGGGTGGAGGTGAGTTACCAATGGAAGGAGCTTCAAGGGTTTGATATATTTAACGCGAATTTTCCGGGCCATATGATAAGTCTGCACGGGTTGCTGGAACCCCAAGTTACCAACTTGCCATCCGCCGGTAAGGTGGTTAATTGAAGTTACCTTTATGGTTACCTTCGTAATGGCCACGAATGCAAGCATGCACCACATATCGCACAATTCGCAGCAAGGTAACCATAAAGTAACTTCAACTAACCACCTTACCGGCGGATGGCAAGTTGGCACCTTGGGGTTCTTGGCATTTCCAGCAACCCATGCAGGCTTATCGTATGGCCCAGAAAAGTCATGTAACATATATCAACCAGTGAAGCTCTATCCTTTGGTAACTCATATCCACCCTTCCAGGTCACAAAGTTGCACTCCAACAGGATGCTGGTTCTCCTTCTCCGCCCTTTCCCAATGCCCCAAGGTGTCCTGCACACGAAACCGTGAATGTAAGGCACGTTCCGCACGGGTGCCATTTCCGAACAGATGACAGGAACGTTTCCTGTCATCCGACAGGAAACAAAGCAGAACCGGTGCTCTGCAGGGGTGATGGGCACATCGCCTTGCCAGCTCCCAGGATGGTATAGGCTTACAGCAAAACGACAAGACTCAGACTGCTACATGGGGATGGTCTTACGAACCGAACACTTTTAATTTCCACAGGCCTGCAATGCCCTGCCAAGCCAAGTAACAATCCCTTCCGACTGCCACCCTGGCGCCTCCCACTAGGCTGGCAAAAGCGCAGCCTGCTTGATCCGCGCGCATAGGGTGCGGCAATGTGGCACCAAGCCACATCCCGCGAACTCCGGGCCCCCCGATGCAACCGTCATCAGTGCCGCAGCCGTACCAGCCAGACACTCCCGTACTGCAATGTTGTACAGCGGGAAAATCTGTCTTGAAGGCATCTCTCGCTGCTGCTGTTGTCGCTGCTGCTGTTGCTTAGGGTTGGAGCTATCGGACAAGGTGTCCGCCGCTGCCAGTAGTGCCTGGGAGTGTGAGAGGTCCAGGGAGGAGGGGAGGGTCGGGGCCGTGAACACATCACAATAGCAGGTCATAGACTTGCAAGGCCATAACAGCCTGGGGACCACATCATGACCCAGTCGTGCGTCTGTGTGGGTGTTGTGTCACACCTTGAGTTGCGTTACTCTCCTAAATCAATCAATGAACGGGGTTGCAGGGTATCCAACCAGCTCATCAATGCTGCCCGCATGACCTCCACCGCCAACCCCACCTATTGACTACCTACCAACGGGTATATAGGAAGAAGGCGGCTGGAAGGAAGGAGGGCACACAAGGTTAAAAGGGGCACATAGAGGCGCACAGGAACAGCACACCCGGCAAAAGCCCCAACCCAGACACGAACCAAAACGGCTTTTCAGAGCCAGAATGGAAGGATGAATGGGAGAAAGACTGGAAGAACAGGATTAGATAGAGAGGTCGACATAGGTAGATAGAGGGAGAGAAAAAGACTACACACACGGACATGAGACTGAGCAGATGACGCAAGGGCGAGTCAAGAGCTTCACTGTCATGGGTTTACCTGCACATGGCTGGCAAGATAGTCGGGTCCTATATCAGTGGGCTTGGCCACCGCCGTGACGATGGCGCACCAGCTCGGTAACCGGCGGCTGCAATCAGCCTGTGCAGTGCGCGAGGGCAGAAGTGACGTCAGGATCCCAGATCCAAAGCTCCAGGGGGCCCTAGGGGTTCACGTTTCACAGAAAGAAATTATTTGAGCAGGCGTGGGGCACACCGCATATGAGAGTGAGAGAGAAGGCCGGTGCGGCAATAGCCACAAAAGCAAACCAACCCATCCTCCATCTGGCTCCTGTGTGTGAGCAGTCATCGACAATAGACCGGAAAACAAAGGCTGTGGCAATACCTCCAGAGGTACTGGTAGCGCCAGAGACCACCACAGCGATGGCCGAGGAGCTGGGCAGCGGAGGTGCACTGTACAGCATCTCATATGGCAGGAGGGGAAGGGTGGCTTCGTTTGGTTTAAGGACTGCGCCAAGTCCCCCTCCTTACCAGGATGTCAAACAAAGGGCGCGCGTGGTTCAAGGCTGTCGCTGCCGATGCCAGGCGAACTAGTATGGACCGTCTTTCTGGCAGCGCTACCCCTGATGCTGGTGCCGCCGCCGCCACCGCCGCCGCCAGAGTCTGCCCAAGCTCGTGAACCTTCTCCGCAGCGCAGACTAGTACATGCTGACCCAGTGACGGCACAGCCAGCAATTCTCCGAGAGCTTGTGCTGCGGCGACGACGGTGATGGATTCGGCGCCAGAACGGCCGCTGCTGCATGCAGCCGTCAGGAGTCGGTCCACTGCGCGGCTCAAATCCAGGACAACAGTCAGCAGCTGCTCTCTCGCGGCCATGGCAGCCGTGGTGGAGGCGATGGATGGGGCTGCAAGGCCAACCCTTGCCCCGCCCTCCGGTTGATGGTATGCTACGTCTGAATCGGCTGAAGTCCCCAGCCCCGCCGGTGCTGCTGCAGCTGCCGTGTCCACGGCGCCGGCGGACACCACAGCCGTCGACGCCAGGCTGTGTACGGACGCCGCCAGCAGCTTCACGGCATGGCGGAGATGCGCCTGCCGAACGTCGGTCGCGATGACCGCTGGCGTCGTACCTTCTCTGCTGCCTACCAGCAGCTCCTCTATGAAATCGAGTACGGCAATGTGCGGCGGCGTGCCGCCATGTCGCAGAGCCGCCGCGTGCAGAGCTACCGGGTTAGACACGGCTGTTCCAGAAGGTTCGGAGCCGGCAGCGGAGGCCGCCTTTAGCTCCGCCAAGGATTGTAGCCCAAGAAGGACTCGCGACAGCGCAGCTGCCTTTGTTGCTGTGTCCGCCGCCGTCGGCGCCATCGCTGCTGCTACTACTGCCGCCGCCGCCGCGCCGTTAGGTTGGGATCCGCGGCGACCTGACGGATAAAAGGCGCAGCCGCCGCCGCTGCTGCCGCTGGCGGCAGAGCTGGAAGGATGATCGGCCATGTTGACGCCACGCAGCAGTGCCTGCTCGCGCTCGAATGCAGCCACGCCGGCTGTAGTAATGATACCGCCGCCGCCGCTGCCGCTACTGCCGCCGTTGGCCCCAGCCACCGCCGCAGTTGAAATGTCGTAGGGCTTCCATTGCGCCGTTGAGGGCCGCCCTTGAATTGGTACTGGTGCTAGCGTCAATGCCGGCGCGGGCGGCAATAGCAGCGGCAGCAGCAGCTCTTGCAGGGCACCGTGTGCTAATGCTGCTCCCCGTACAGTCGTATCCCCGGGCGCCATCTGTCCCTGGTCACAGCTGCCGTCGGGTACCCTTCCAGCGCTGCCGCTGACGCCGCCACCGCTGCCGCGGTACAACGCGGAAGCATCGCACGGTTGTCGTAAGGTAGCGGGTTCGGGCGCGGTGGTAATGGGAGGGGCTGGGAGGCCGACGGCGGCGTGCAGGGTCGCGGCAGCGGTCCGCATCCGCTGCACCTCCCCCTGGAGCTCTCGAGCCCGCTCCCGCCACTCGGCGACCTCTTCTCGCAAGCGGATGGCTTCCCTTGAGTCTAAGCGGCCGCCGCCGTCGCCGCTGTCGTCGGCGGCAGCGACGCTCTGCGCCTGCTGCTGCCTGCGGCGTTTCGCAGCGACTAATGCGACAGCAACTGCCTGTCGTAATAGGCTGCTGGTGTCGTGCTGATGCCCGGCACCTGCCTGGCCGTCGATGCTGGAGGCGAGGCGACCGGCGCCCCCAGCTGCCGCGGGCAGCCGCTGGACCGGTGCCTCCGCTGGTGCTGCAGTGTGCGTTGCGGGGGCTGCGAAAGGCAACTTCCCGTCATTCGGATGCTGCATTTGGTCTTGTAGCTGCCTCGTTTAGCTCTGATGGGCAGGTAGATTTAAACTGCCGAATAAAAGCCTCTTTCTGTGCGCTACAATTGTAAAAATTAGCCATCAGCGACTTTGCTTAACTTCGCTGTGCTTGGAGGTGGCAAGGCAAGGCGAAGAAATAGGCGACAAGAAAACGCTATGGAAATAATGTTTACCGAAGCACCGGAAGGAGTTGCCCACGCTTTTCCTTAGGAGTGCTTTCAAAATAATGTAGGTGACGCGGAGCTGTAAGGAACGGCTGCTGACGCGCATGCGTGCTGAACAGGTTTCTCGATTTGAGCCGTTGGAAAAAAGCTAAGCGAAGGCAGAAAAGCGAGCAGCCATCATTATTTTGCATAGAATTATCTTTTCCTCTCCAATATCACATCCCCAGTCGCAAAGCATTTCACTTGGAAAGTAACATCGGGAGGAAACGAACTTTGCACACAACTTAGCAGCCACTTGCGGATCTACATGTGGGCACCAAAGTGCCTCTATGCCTCGGACGGTCCTTGTGTACTCAACTTATATGACCAAACATGGTACTCCACGTAAATCGATTCAATTGATTTGACATATGGAATGCACAGTGGATCCGAACAGTTTATGGCGAGAGTCGGCAGTCGCTTTGGGCCTCTATGGACGGATCGTGGCTCAAGGCCACCGGCGCAAGAACACGCTAAGCCCCAACCGTGTCGCCATGGCTCATAGGTCACTGCGTCACGCGTGCATGTAATGATAATTGTACGATACAGGACCTGTAAACATAAAACCTTGCGGCGTGGCGCGTGTCTACCTGCATTTGAAGACCTTTGCAACTGACAGACGGCTGGAATTTGAAATCGCAAGCAGGACACAAAACGCCCAACCGACACCCAACCGACGCCCAGTTTGACGGGCAACCGCCTCATGTAGGAGGCCCAACCGCGCAATCGGTGCGCTGGACGCATGCTTTATCGTTAAGTGCGCATTTTATTAGCCGTGCAGGCAGGCAGGCAGGCAGGCAGGCAGAGCTCATGACAGTTGCGCTCAACGGCTTCAGCTGGGGGGCAGAACTAGCTGGCAACTCCATGGTGGGCTGCTGGAAAGAAATCACACGTACAGCAAAAGAATGCGCCAACGCGGGGAAAGGCTTGCGTGAGGATGCGCCAGCCGGCACAAGGTCATAGCCACCTGCCGAGAGCGTGCATGCATCAGCAACCCGTGGAAGACCCGTCCCGTTCCGTTCCGTTCAGTCCGTGCGCGGTGCTGCAACATTGCGATGTTGCAATATCAACGGGGTATCGCACTGCGGGCGGCTCGCCCTGAGAAAGGCCTGAAGCAAAAGGAAGGTGATCGGGGTCGCGACTCGCCAGGAACTCTTGCCGAGACTGAATGAAATCCTCTTACTTTGACTCATACGCTACCTGTTTCAGTCCTCAAAACTTCCCAGGTAAATTCCATACTTTTCGTGTTATGCTAATCGTAAGGTACAGATTACGCCCGAGTTCGGATATTGCGACTTCGGGGTGTTTTTTGCTTCGGGGTGTTTTTGGTTTCAGGCGCCACGTGATGCGTGGGTAGCGTTGCGATCTGCATCAGTAGGTAAACCTCCTCCAAGTTCTTATCTTGTCACTGGGCCGTCATGTCTGTTCCGAAGGCCTAATCAGACTTACTCAAGTCCTAGATAGGTTCGAGGCAAACTCAAACAGCTTTTACAGGGCGTAAAAGTAATTCAACGGCCCTTTGCGTTGAATGCGATTGTTACCGTGGACTCCGAACGGCCCTTTGCGTTGAATGCAGTTGGCTTGCAAGAGCCACTTACATGCCGAAATTATGCGCTAGTCGCCAGCCCCGAAAACCTGGCCGTAGAGCCAATATTCCCAGTCTCATAATATAAAGACTTGGTAAATATTTATATATGTCACTATAACTTTATGGCGCTCTTGACGGTCGAGTTTTTGGTATGAAGCGCTATCGGGGGGGGGTAACCGGGTAGCATCGCAGACAACCCCATACCAAAGAAATAGACGCTAACTAAAAGACGATACATATTAATCTGTATTGTTGCATAGGTTTACGCAGAGCCTGACGCCAAGACGACGAAGACCCCGATGACGTCTGCTCGTAAAAGTGCAAAAAGGTAGAATATGGGTAGGAGTGAGGGAGGGAGCGCCGGGAAAGATTGAAGAAACTTTTCTTCCTGTAATGTGTAGATACCTACTGGTGCGGTTTAGCTCTCTTCCCATGCTTCGCGCTGTCACATAGCTACGCGACCCACCCGGCACTCTCCATTAGCCCGCTGGTCCAGCTAAATTCCGTGATGCCTGGGGAGATGAGCTGCTATATGAAAATCAATCGAGTGCTGGATGAGAGTGGTCAAGCTGCGATACCGATAGTGCCCAGGTCCCCCACTATTGCGGGAGCTACCCCACGACCCATCTTTACTTAAAAGCAAATTTTGAGAAGAATTTTCTCAATATTAAACAAATTATATGTTTGAGATTTTCAAAAGTGCGTTAGTATGGCTGAGCTGGGCTTTTGTAACAGCGCGAACAGCCTTTGCGACGAGCATGCCGCCGTTGAGTACTTCACTAGTAAGTTAATCCAAAGCGACTTCCTGCCCTGGCCTGGAATTGCGCTCAGCTCACTACCCGCCTGGGCATGACCGTTTCTTTGTTTTGAAGGTGCCTCTAGCTGCCTGTCTGGCATTATCCGCATCATACTTCATCGCAACGTTCAGAAATAACTCAATACCTTTAGAACCGAAGGCGTCGATTTCAGTTGCCTGGCTTACACGTGGCTCCTCCGATGCATCCACTTCCGCATCCGCATCCGCAGCGCAGCTCTTGCAACCTTTCGCCATATCGTCTTTAAATTCATATATCTTTGAAAAAATCACAACAGCACTGTGCGCTGCGCTCGTGGGATATGGCATCGGCGTGCTGGCCAGCCGCCGCCGGCATCGGCATATGCCCCAGCCATCGCAGCAGGCCCTGCACCACACCACCACCCTTCACTCCCGTCTTCACGCCGCGCTGGAGCTTTTGAGAGATCTATTACCAGGGCATGTGGTCGATGAACTATTAAATGATACTCAGGTTTTCCAGGAGGAACAACAAGAGCGAGATGAATCCCAGCCCACATCATCGCAGTCTCAGCAGCAGGCATTCGCTGATCCACTCAGCATCGACGAAACCTTCGAAGGGGAGGTTCCGTGTGATCGAATTGACTCAGGGTTTCGAGTGCCACTGTCGCCCCTTGCCCGCGACTCGCCCTTTACCACCACTGGCGCCGCCAGCGCCAGCTGCAGCAGCTGCGGCAGCAGCTGGCACCGCAGCCCCGGCAAATCAGGCGTTGGCGTTGGCGTTGGCTCTAACGGCGCCGCCAGCTCCGCCGTCAGATCGTACCTGTCGTACATGAGCTCGTCCCATCCCACAACTGAAATGTCGGATCGATCTGCTGGGCCGGGATTCCACAACCACCCATACGTGCAGTGCACGGCCAGCTGGCCCGCTGGCTCTACTCTTCGTGAGTCTGAAGCCCACTGTAACAACCACCCATACCACCAGACACTCTCCCCGACGGCGTATGAACGCCGCGTGTCGTATTGCGCCGAGATTATTCCGTACACATTCAGCGACGGCACCGCTGCCAGCGACGGCACGGACGTCGCAGCGTTGGCGATGCCTCTAAGCCGGCGGCGGTCCGTATCCGCTAGTGGCCTGGCGGGCTGCTTGCCGACGTCTACGGCAGCAGGATTCACGACAAATGTGCCGTACCGCCACCGTTGCAGCCTGGCTGATGCACAGCGAAGTGTGGCAGCTGGGGGCGACGACGCCTTCGTTACGGGTCCCAGCGTTGGCATTGATGATGTGCAGGAGGCGCAGGCATGGCCGTCACACACCGCCGGCTCCGCCTGCTGCCGTACAAGCTCCTTACGACGGTTAGCACCCGAAATGATCCGTTGGCGGGGAGAGATGCAAGAAGCTGGTGGCGACGGCAGCTCCGTGACGATGCGGATCCCAGCGTCGCCGGCGGCAGTTGTCGTAACGCCGCCTGAGTTATCGTACAGTAACCCTGTGGCATTGGCGGTCATTCTTACGGACGGTCAGAGCTGCTGCTGCCGCGTCGGCGGCGTCGGCGTCGGTGGCAGGGCTGGCGATGTTGGCAGCGACAGAGTTGGGAATGCCGGCGGCAGCAGCAGCAGCAGTAGCGGTGGTGGCGGTGGTGGCGGCGGCGGCGATCACAGTCACAGCGATACATCCCTTAACGCTATGGCCGGCAGCAACGCTAATTTTGTACCACCGCCGCCAACGGCGGCCGTTGCGGTGACGGTATCAGGGCCGGCAATAGCAGGTGCCGCTGGTACGGTGCAGGTGGACGAGATGTCGCCGCTGCCGTCGTGGTCTGCGGAAGAGAATGTCGAGGAGGGTACTGATGGGCAGCACCACCAGCACCACCAGCACCACCAGCACCATCAGCACCACCAGCACCGCGGGCATCAGCAGAAGGAGCGACATCACCAAGCCCAGCAGCATCCACAGCACCTGCGGCTGGTGGACCAGGAGCAACAACCTTGTGGCAGACAGTCAATGCGTCGTGAGCAGCAGCCACATGGACGCGGTAGCTATCAAGGCGACGACCGATCGGGAGAGGAGTTGAAGGGCGGCGATTGCTGCAGAGGTGGTTTGGGTGCCGGACCGTCGTCATACAGTGTGGCGCGTGAGGCCGACGTCGTCGCCAGTGCCGCCGCCGCCGCCACCGCCGCCAGTAGGAGCAGCGGTAGCAGCGATGGAGGCGGCCGTCAAACCCCCGATGAATTGTTGCCGCCACTGGTCCACAATTGCTCCGAAGCCCAGCTGAGACCCAAACCCACATTCCTGGCTGCTGCTGCTGCTGCTGCTGCTGCTGCTGCTGCTGCTGCTGCTGCTGCTGCTGCTACTACTGCTGTGGTGACGGCAGCCGCGGAAGAGAACGAGAAAGAAGAGGCGAAAATGGTTTCGGAGCGGGGTAATGTTGCGATAGTGGTGGTTTCGGCGCACATGCGAGGTCGTGGGTCGTGGGACGACACTGCAAAGACGGAGACAATGGTTTGGGAGCGGAGAAATGATTCGTACGGAGGCACCGCCCCGCCCTCCCTATCAGCGGCAGCCCCGCCATTGCCGCCGCCGGCGCCGTACGGGGAGCGATCCCGAGCGCCGTCGCCAGCTGAATCGCCGACGGGAGTAACAGTCCCTACATCGTCGCCGTCGGTGGCGGTGACGTCGGCGGCGTCGATCAACCTGTCCGCGGCGTCACCGCCGCTACCGCACGTGACGAAGGCGACGACGACGGTGGTGACGGCCGATGCAGCACCGACGCCAGCTGGGGCTCCTGGTCCGTTAGTGGCGGTTAAATGGGACGCGTCCGTCAGGACTACGAGTGGACGTGTATTGGAGCTTTCAGGCGGAGAGGAAGGGATGGCTGCTGCTGCTGCTGCGGCGGCGGCGGCGGCGATGGGGGCGGCGGGAACACCGGATCGGGATGGGGATGGTGACATGCTGGGGGTTGCCAGAGAATGGAATTGCCTTCAGGACTGCGGCTGCGGCGGCTGCGGCTGCGGCTGCGGCGGTGGCGGCTGCGGCAGCGGCGGGTCCAATGGGAGCAGCAGCGGCTCCCCAACCGATGGTACGACAGACAGAACCACTGCCACCGGCGCTGCCCCTGTCGGCAGTGGCCTTGCCACGGACTCCCAAACGAAACCGTCAGACGAGGCGGCTTTCAAGTGGGCTGAGCGCGGGCTGCAACGCCCTGGCTATAGCGGTCAGTGTACGACACAGTTGGCTGCTAGGGTTGATGTCCAACAGTCCAACGAAGGGATGACGGATCCCTTCAAATCACGGCCGCCTGCGGAGTTTGGTGAGCCTTATGGCCAGAGCCGGGGTGTGCCATCGATACAGAAGTGGCTAGGAGTGGCGGGGACAGACCCACGTCATTGCCTGCTAGTTTCCGAGGAGGTGCAGGAGGAGGAGGAGGGAGAGGAGCAGGAGGGAGAGGAGGAGAGGAGGAGGAGGAGGAGGGAGAGGAGCAGGAGGAGGAGCAGCAGCAGGGGTCGGGTGCTGCAGCCGTCACGGCAGGTGGTAAGGTTGGGGGTTCTCCGCTGCAGGGGAGCTCGGCGAAGAAGCTAAGGCCAGTTAACTTCATGCATAAGGTTGTACGACAGCGCTCGTCAGGGCAGGGGCTCCCTGCACCAGCACAGCCACCAGCGGCAACAACAACTACGACATCGGCGGCTGCGGTGACGGCAGAGTCGACGGCGGCAGGGGCGGCGACGGCTGGGGTGACGGCAGAGTCGACGGCGGCAGGGGCGGCGACGGCTGCGGTGACGGCAGAATCGACGGCAGCAGGGGCGGCGACGGCTGGGGTGACGGCAGAGTCGACGGCGGCAGGGGCGGCGGCGGCTGCAGGGGCGGCAGAGTCGACGGCTGCAGGGGCGGCGGCGGCTGGGGTGACGGCAGAGTCGACGGCGGCAGGGGCGGCGATGGCTGCGGTGACGGCAGAGTCGACGGCGGCAGGTGCGGCGGCGGCTGGGGTGACGGCAGAGTCGATGGCATCAGGGGCGGCGACGGCTGGGGTGACGGCAGAGTCGACGGCGGCAGGGGCGGCGGCGGCTGCAGTCGCGGCAGAGTCGACGGCGGCAGGTGCGGCGGCGGCTGCGGTGACGGCAGTGGAGCCGTACTACTACGAGCCAATGGCATTCCCACCAGCATCCGGCTGGGAAAAAGTAATGGTGCGGAGCTGTACGACTGCGTTGTACGACATGCAGACCGGGACGGTGGCGGCGCCGCCGTCCGCAGTAGGCAGGGAAATGATCACTATTTCCAGTGAACACGGTACAATACCCGCACCTGCCGAGGCCATCCGCGGGGCTCTGCCCGGGGTTAGCTGCTGCTGTAATGGTGGCAGTAGCAGTGGCGGCGGCGGCGGTGGCGGCGGCGGCAGGGCCGTCATGCCGTTGCACGCTGGCATGCTTTCGGTATCGCCGCGACCTCTTGCAGAGGAGGCCGCGGCGGCAGCGGCGGCCGCCGACGCAGGAGGAGGGATGTACGACAAAGCTGGCGTCACTGGCGGCAGCACCACCCAAAGCTGTTACAGCTCCTACAGCTTTGGATGCGTGGCGGCTGAAGGCAGCCGCGGCGGAAACGCGGTTTACGTCTGGGCATCGGCGGCAGAAGCCATCCCGGGTGCCGTGCAATGGTTAGCAGTACAGCCGCCGCAAACTCTGCCGCCAGCACCCCGGACGACGTCAACGCAAAGCCATGTGGGCCCGCAGCTGGCGTCGGCGCCGACCTGTCCGGCGGCTGGCGGAAGTGGGCCCAACTCGCCGCAGAGATGGGGCTTGCTTTCACGGAGCCTGAAGAACGGCTCTCAGGAAAGCTGTAGCACACCGCCGCCGCCGCCAGAGCAGCAGCAGCAGCAGCAGGGATGTTCCGCATTAACGACGGCTGCAGCACCACCCACCATCGCCGCCACGGAGTCGGAGTTGGTGCGGCTGCAGGACGCTTCCAGGTCTGCTAGCGTACAGCCGCATGAAGCCAAGCTGGCGGAGGCGGCCGCTGAGGCGGCGACTGCTGATGCTTCAGTTGATGTGTACGGCCAAACTACATCTGCTCCAACTGTAGCAGATCGCACAGGCGCTACAGATCCTGCAGCCGTAACCCTTTTTTTTAACCCTGCCAACGATACGGCTACTGCCGCTTCATTATTATGGGCTAAGGGAGCCGCGCTGGGGGGGAATTCGGACGCCAAGGCCTGCACCGTCAGCCGCCGTCTGGACGAGCTGCCTGAGCACGTATTGTCAGTTGGAGCTGTTAGACCGGCGGTTGCCAACAACGGTAACGGCCCCGCCGGCGCCGCCACCGACACAGCCGCGGCCTCAGCTGCTGCTCCCGCTCCGTCATGCGAACTGCTGTTTGGCGCGCGTATGAGCGGATGCGGCGATTCCTATTCCTCCTCCGGCAGAACATCGAATCGTTCCATGGCCTCAGAATCCACTGTACGGCGTAGTACGGCAACCGCCTGTGTTGATGGGCTCTGGACCGCACCGCCACCCTGTGGCGTGTGTGCAAGTAGTACGGGTAGCGTGCTGCCGTCGGCACACATGTACGGCGGCGGGCGCGGCACGGTCACCGGCGCCGCCACCGAGCTGTACGACGAAATTACGGTTGCTGACTTCAGTGACGGCGGCGCCCTGTCTGTTGCGGCTCGTGATCCTCCCGATGGCTGCGAATTGCCCGACTCACCACACGAACATCCAAATGTCAAACTCCGGCTTCGGAGAGTGAAAACGTCGATCGCCGAGCTCTTCTCCATAGGAAGCGGCGGCGACGGCCGCAGCGGCGGCAGATGTAGCGGGGGCGGCGGCGGCGGCGGCGGCGCCGCCGATGGTTGGAGCCGTGGCGGCCGTACAAATGTACGGATTGGGGAGACCACCCAAAGAGCATGGGGAGGCGATCCAGCGGCTAACAGAGGCGACGCGTACGACACGACAAAACACGACAAAGGAAAGGATTACCGGCAGGGGCGTCGCGGCGGCTTGGGGGTGCTCCGTACGACATCCGGCGCGGCGGCTTTCTTCCGTGCCGTCGGCTCCGCAGCCAGCGGTGTGGTCGGGAGCATCTTGTACGGCACCTCTGCACCGTCACATGAGCCACTGGACAAGGCGGCAACGGCGCCTCCTCCGTCACCTCCGCCGTCGTCAAACGGATCTCCGCTGCGCGCTTCGCGGAGGGACACTGGCTGTTCCGATAGTTGCGTTTATGAAGGCGCGAGGGCGGCGGCTCCTGCGTCGCCGGGCGCCGCGACGGTGAGAGCGGCGTCGTTGACGTCCTGCCAACGCCACCTGCACGGGATGGACGGTCGTGAAGTCGCCCAAGGAGGGCTAATTTTGAAACAGTGCACCAGTGGCAGTGGCGGCGGCGCCGGCCCTGCTTCCGCCGCCGCTGCTTCCGCCGCCGCCACCGTTGCGCTGCCTTCTGCGCATTGGTGCACAGGGGCCGCGGAGGCAGCATCGCCGCCATCGTCGAGCAAATCCACCAAGACGGCTCGAACGCCATTGCCGGTTCCCAACCGCTTTTCATTCCCCTTTCCCGTCTCATCCAATCCCGCTTCCACATTCCTTCGCGCGGTATCCTCACCCCTTTCCGCCGCCACCACCACCACCACCGCCGCCGCCGCCGCCGCCGCTTGTACAGCTGTCCCTGCCGCAGCTACACCGACATCAGCCACGCAACCAACTCAACCGCAACCGCAACCGCAACCGCAACAACAACAACAGCAGCCGCACAGGCTGTCGCCGCGGCACTCGCTTCAATGCAGACAGTACGACACAAGTCGGCTGTTTCAAAGGTGTTCTCTAAGTGCGATCGATGACGTGATGGAGCAGCCCGATCCGACAGACCGGCCACAGCCTAGTTTGCGCCCGGATCGCAACCCATATCCTGAAGCACCAATCCTAACGGCTGCGCCTTCTGACAGGGTAGCAGTAGCAGGTGTTGTTTCAGGGGAACAAGCAGGAGTAGGAGCGGCTGTGGTGCGCGCACGGAGAAAAGCTGATGGCGTCAGCGGCGGCGGCGGCGGGGACAGTGGCGCCGGCGGCGGCGCTGTTGATGTTCTGGACACCTCCTTGCCGGCGACGGTATCGTACGGCAACCTTGTGGGCTTGGCAAATGCTCTGCAGAAAACCGCGACGGAGGGCGGCGGCGGCGAGGTTGGCAGTGGCGGCGGCGGGTGCGGCGGCGGCGGGGTTGGCAGTGGCGGCGGCGGCGGCGGCGGGGTTGGCAGTGGCGGCGGCGGCGGTGGTGAGCATCCTTCGATGCCGACGGCTCGAGCTCGGAGGTCAGTGCAGTGGACAGCTGGCTGGGCGAAATCTTGATGAGGATTACGTCATGGGCCGCTATGAGGCGGGTTTTTATGAAGGACAGTCTTGGCTACCATCGATTCTTTTATGTTTACCAACGCGAACTGGAACCAACAACCTGACCGTCGGGGAATAGAAGTTACTGTCATCACGGTGTGGTGTTTTCCGTTATTTACCTGCCTAATCTTGGTTCCTAAGTCCTGTCAAACTGTCAAACCGCCAAACTGCCCGCCGTGAAAACTGTTGTTGACTGTTGCTGACGGCACTGCCACCGATGGGCTGCCAGGGACTTATTTCTACACTCCTTGTAAGACCTAAGATGATAATTCCTGCTGTACCGGGGGTTGACTGTTTTTGCCGTACGGTTCACATCCTGGGTCCGCTCGTCTTTTTTCTTTTTTTCCTTTCCTTTTCCATCCCTATCTTCCCCTCCCTTGCCGTGTCATTTTCCGAAAACCCTAAAACCCTTGCAGGATCCACCGCGTATCCACAGGCCTACCCTTCTACAGCGGCCGCGGCAGCTCCTGTGGATCGGTAGAGGCCGGCGGCGGCGGCGGCGGCGGCGGTCGCGGTGGCGGCCGCCGTAGCATCTCCAGTGCTGCCCTCGGCACCACTGCCGTATGCAGCAACACCGTCAGCAGCGCCGGCGGCTCCGCCGGCATCGCCGCCAGCAACATCGCCGGCAGCTACAATAACGGTGGCGCCGGCGGCGGTGGCGGCGGCGGCGGGGGTGGTTACAACCTCGGCCGTGACCTGCCGTACGCGGAGTGGCACCCTTGCGTCAGCGTGTTGTTTGCTGACATCTGCGGATTCACCCAAATCAGCAATCGGGTGTGTCGGGGGGTTCGGGGGCCTGTGCACACCGGTGGCTCGGTGGCCAGAGGATTTAAAAAGTATGAGGTGGTAGCCGTTACACCCCCCCCCGGGAAGAGCCTTCTTCCTTTCCTTCCTGCCGCCCTTCTTTCTCATTTCCCTCAATACGCGGCACAGTAACGCAGCCGCCGCCCAAACAACCCGAATGGCCTCCATGCTACCATACCCCCACCCCTTGTCTAGCCCCACTCCTCCACACCCTCTCACACACCACCCTCAACATGAACCTCACCTCTTTGTATCTCCTGAGGCAGTAGTACTGTTAGCAACTCACCCCCCGGGTGCGTTCCATTTTCAGTCGAAAACCTAAACCCTAATTCCCCAAAACCTGAACCCTCTCCCAACGCCCCAGGTCTCCGCAGTCGCGGTCATGGAGATGTTGAATGCGCTGTATAGCCGGCTGGATGCTCTGTGCGCTTCCTGGCACCAATCCCACGGTCCAACGACCCACGGGTCACAGCCGGTGTACAAGGTCCAGATCATCGGTGATGCGTACATGGTAGCCACCGGGCTGCTGGCGGATGACCCTGTGCATGCTGCCACCGCTTGCCTTTTCGCTCTGGCGGTTTTACGAGAAGCAGCCCAGGTAAGGCGTTATAAGAAAATCAAAACCCTAAGAAAACCCTAAAACTCTAAAACCCTTCCCATGATTCATCATCAGCCAATCTCCAGCACCCACCTTCCCCCTAAGCATATCACCTTCACCGCGGCATCAACCCCATCTTTCCCATAATAAGCTCTAATAGGCCGTCCTCGTCCGTCCCTCCCTCCCCCTCCTCCCTCTCCTTCTCCCCTGTCTCTTACGCCCCAACAACAATAACAATACCCCCTAGGTGGTGGACCCGTGTGATGGACGGCCGCTGCGGCTCCGAGTGGGCATCCACAGCGGTCCGGTCGTCAGTGGGCTGGTGGGCCGCATGAGGAGGCAGTACTCGGTGTTTGGAGACACCGTGGTGAGTGCGACTTGAATGTGTATGTGCATGTGTGTATGTGCATGTGTGTATGTGCATGTGTGTATGTGCATGTGTGTATGTGCATGTGTGTATGTGCATGTATGTATGTCCATGTGTACTTGATTTCGTACGGTAGGGCGAAAGGAAGGGTGACAGAAGCTGGACTAGCAAAGCAGCGGGAGGCCTAGTGGCCTTCCATCGGATCCATATGCTCCAAGATCCCGATTCCAATCAAAGCGCCACGACCCCATGGCGCCAAAATCTAAGGAGCATCTTCTCCTTCACCGCATCGTCTCCGTAAGCCCTAAGACGCTAAAAAGTCTTCAATCCTTGATAAAGCATCTCCAGTGCGAGGTAGAATGGTGCTTATAGGCGATCTGGCAGCCCTTGAGCCCTCGGCTCGTATTTGGGCGGTTTGCAGGTACGGGGAAAGCAACCACGACCATGTAACACACACACACACACACACACATCTCCATGACGGATATCACGTCCGCTTCTTAAACACCCCTTCAACACCTGAACAGAACGTCGCTTCTCGTATGGAGAGCACTGGTGCCCCTGGAGCCATCCACGTCAGCGAGGAGACGCAACGGCTGGCGGCGCCGTACATGCCGCCGTACACCGTTACCTGGAGGCGCCGAGAAGGTGTCGAGGTGAAGGGTAAGGGACTAATGAATACCTACTGGCTGGAGCCGTACACCCATCCGTACACACCACTACCCCTACTGCCACCACCGCTACTGCCCACACAACAACAACGACGGCAGCAGCAGCAGCAGCAGGAGCAGGAGCAACAGCTCCAAAAGCTATGGAGCTTCGGAGATTTGTCCAAGCTGCCGTACATGTCGTCACCGTCGCCGCCGCCACCATCACCACCCCGGCAGCCTCTTCCACCCGCATCACGGCGGCAGCAGTCGGCAACTGCGCCGTCGGCACCACCACCATTCGGCCAGGAGGTTCGCGAGTACGAGCAGGAACGACGGGTGGCGTCACAGCCGCTTCCGAGGATGCTGTCCGTACCGTCACGTACCGACACTGCGGAGTCGTACATCGGCGGATTGGCACCGGTGTTACCGCCTGTTGTGATGTCTTCATCGGAGCCGCAGCCGGAAGCCGCTGCAGCGGTTGCCCCCGGGGTTTGAACCGCCGCGGTTAAGGAGCACATGTGCTAAAAAACATTTTTTTAAAACACATTTAATTTGCAATGAATTGTCCTGAATCGTAAAGGGGTGAGAGGGACATTGGCTTCGGCAATCCGTATGAGAGGGGCGATGCGAGCGGCAACCAGAACGGCCAGCTTTATGCGATCGTATGCTAACCATTCATCGATGCGGATATTCGGATCATTGGTGGCCCCCCATTTACCGCTGTTACCAATATACGTCTTTTATTGTCAAGGTTTTGGTGGTGAGCAATACTGTCGTACGGTACGGAAAAGTGCACGAGCGGACTGTGCACGAGCGGTGGCCTTCGGATAGATATGGAAGGTCGCGGTGGGGGCCCTTGTGTGTCAACAGCCGTTTCCCGCGGGGCCCGCCGTCTCGTGTAATGAATACCTGGCGATAGCGCAACCGCGAGTGGTTGCCCACGTCATCATCATCGCATGGCCTTCGGGACCGAAGGTGTAGGTGGGAGCAATGCCTGTGTGTGTATGTATGTATGTATGTATGTATGTGTGTATAGGCCGTGTGTGAAGGTTACAAGTATCTAACCGGGCCTGACACTGGCCAGGGGCTTCTGCTCAGGCCCTACGGAAAGTGTGTGCGTGTGTGTATAGCGCGTGTGCTGCGCGTGTGCTGCGCGTGTGCTGCGCGTGTGCTGCGCGTGTGCTGCGCGTGTGCTGCACGCGTCTGTCTGTGTATTGGTGTGTGTACGTTTGTGTATTCAAGGAGTGCGTATGTTCTGATTTGGGCTTTAACAAGGCCCTCAATAAAGGTCAAACGATCTAGCAAAGGTAACTTCGGGGATAAGGTATGAGGTACGGAATCGAATCGAACGAAAGCGTTACGAAGACCTGCAGGGCGACACTCCCGCCACGCATATTTCCGTCGAGACAAGCAAGGCATTCATGCAGCAGTACGGAAATGCGCGAATGTGTATGTATGGGTGTTGTAATGGATGTATGTATATGTGTATGTATGTGTATTGTACGGATGTGTGTATACGTGTGTTTATCTGTACGTGCGTGTGAATTGGGTTCACTATGGACATTCTTTCATGTGCGTATGCGGTAAATGAAATAAGTATCCGTACGTCCGTACGTCCGTTACATTATGCAACAGGTGAACCTGCTTTGCGTTTAAACCGATATCAATTTATATGATATTCCCAGCAACGTTTTTCCCAAGATATTTTCCACCGCGCTTTTATTGACAAATCTGGCCTCCGTTAGATGGGGGCTGTAGCTGTGGCCGTTGACAACAACGAACCTGCCGTATGTTCCCCACGTTGTTTTTTCCGCCGCCGGAATCCACTAGCAAGATACGATCCTCAATCTGTCCACATTTCCCCCTGGAGGAGTTGTAAAACAGCCACCCTCGGGGGGGTTC
Organism: Volvox carteri f. nagariensis; assembly: GCF_000143455.1. Lineage (NCBI taxonomy): Eukaryota > Viridiplantae > Chlorophyta > Chlorophyceae > Chlamydomonadales > Volvocaceae > Volvox > Volvox carteri. The sequence goes on from NW_003307564.1 coordinate 1,926,048, forward strand.
CGCGCCTGCCGGTTCCATTCAGGGCACATTGATGAAAAGAAAGAATGATTGGATGTCGTACTGTGGCTTGGGTCGTACGGCACCTCGTCTTGAAGCGCACGGGGGTGTGCAACATGGCTCCTAAGCCATCCAGCTGGCGACCGCAGCTACCATCATGTTGCAGCTGCATGTCATTTTGGTCGCCCTCCCCCGGTTGTTGCCTGTTTTTGCTCGAGTTGCTGCTATTTATATAAATAATATTTGTGTTTTTCTCGATTGGATGATAAATGCTGCGATCATGCTGCTCTGCCGTACCTTGAATATCCCAGGATTTAATTCCCAGCCAGTTGGCCGAGCCCACGGCCGGACCATACGTGCGTTATTGAGTTTCTCAATCCTCAATCCTAAGTCCGCACGCCATTCAATTGTGTTGCGCCTTTAATTCCCCTACCACATTGCGGTCGCTTGTGCTGCCAGGCATCCGGTTCATCCGGGGGTTTCCAGCGGTGCGTGCCGTGTATCGTACGGAAAAGTCAGGTGTAGCGGGTCCTGCCGTTTCTGTAGCGGTCGATATATATAAATCAGATATATAGCTGCTGCCACATGTGCTGCAACCCCGCTCCTGTCCGTGCGGTGTGAAGGCGATATATAATTTCAAATGTAATTTCGTTCCTTTGGGGACAGCTATAGCCGGGCTATTGTTGCTGCGTTCCTTTGAACGAAAGTTAAACATAAGATTGGAGTTATCCTAACGCTATATCCTTAAGTGTCACTTTTAATATATGGTACAAATAAATTTAAGGGGGTAGTGATTTTATTCCTTTTACTGATGGCAAGATCTAGAGGGCTCTCGAGCGATTGAACCTCAGCGATGGCGACCCTGCCTACCTGCCTACCTGCCTGCCTGCCTGCCTAAGTTACGTAGCGACAGCGGTGGCTTATGTAGCCCTCCATACACCTCTCCCCTTTTATTCATCACGTGTTTCAGTTTGTCGGTCGGTTAGCCGGTCATCAGTTGCTGGTAGTTAGCTGGTTCGTCGTGTTGGAAAGTGACCGACATACATACAATGGCAGGCGGCTGGCAGAGGTTAAGGCCTGACTTCTGCTCCCAGTTGACCCAGTCGACCCGGGTTCAAATCCGCCTGCCGGCTCCTCGGGTGTTTGAGGAGTGATGAAATGGGAGGTGGCCCCCCATCTTATGGACGGTGTAGGACGTGATAATATCAACTTGCGAGCTGACCAGGAACTAAGTTGATGCGCCGTTGATCCGCTAGATTTGGTTGGATGCTGGTGGTGAGTTGCCGAACCCAACGAATACATTCTGAAGTCGGATGGGGTGACGGATTAGGGTGCCCCTCTAGCAGGGGAGAGCAGGGACTGCCCCGGGAAAGGGGGCCGCTGGCGAAGTTAACCACCCTGTAACAACATACATACAATACCAGTGAATGGTAACAGCAGTAATGGGACCCCGGGGGGTTCCGCGGCGCTTTGCTTGTCCAAACACGTGGGTCGTTGGGTTTGGCGTTAGTACGGTGTCTGGTCTTGCGTCGTTTGAAAAGGCAAAACCTCGTACAAGGTGTTGCTTTTTCCAACGACGTATTAAAAATACCTTGTTCGAGCGCGAACGATCGGTACGGTGTGAAGGGGTCGCTCGGGTGGGAAGCGGACGAAAAAACTAACCTAATCTAATCTATCTCCGGCAGGTGCAAGTAGTAGTGCGACTGTGAGAAATAAGACAGCGGTGAATATGCACGTATGCGTGTGTGTTGACACACGGCGTAGAGAGGAGAAAAGAATTATAAGTTTTGTGCGCCATTCCTTTTTCAGAAGGAATGGGCGGCGCAGAGGTCGCGGACGCGGCCCTTGAATAATATG
>NW_003307565.1:0-1351 GCF_000143455.1 Volvox carteri f. nagariensis
TACGCTGGGCACGCCTTACGTACTTCTCATACATTTCCTGGACCTTTTGTACCAGTTCCTTTGCCCTAGAGGGGCTCACCTGGCGCAGCTGATAGCGCTCATGGTCGGCCTTCGCCGACTGGGTGCGCATGGTATTCCCTGGGCTCGCCATGTAAGTCAGATAGAAAATGTTTCTTAAGTTGGAATGTGTTTGCGGAAGCGATGGAGTGCTTGACTCCGAGGTCGTTTGACCGGTTGGTCTAAGATACCAAAATTGGGCATGTGATATTATGTTACGGGCAAAGCTGCAGAGTTGTACCACGACTTATTCGCACGCAAAGGCTCCACGCTCACAATTCAGAGCATGCGTGATGACTTCGTGTTGTTTTTCGGTGACGTGCGCCATTGCACCCCTCACCACGTACGAACACAACTACATGCCGGTGCACACGCGATGAAACCCGGCGAGTCCATACCGAATTACGTGCAACGGTTCCGCGAAATTACGCGCGGTGACCCTAACATGTCTCAAATTGACTTGTGCACTTGGCTTATTCACGGTATGCCACCGCAACTGCCAATCTGAGCATCCCGGGTTACGCCTTTGCTTTGTTACAATGGTCTCGATACCAAAATTGTAACAAAGCTTGCAGTTGGCAAGCAGTTGCGAAAAAGGAAATTATCCAACGATAAAAGGTGGTATTGATAAATACCGTTTGGTATTGGAAGATTATGAATAGTTCTTGGATGTACCGTTGGTACGATACCGTTGGCCCGGTGAGCCAAGGGCCGCCTTAGCGGCGTTACAGTACCTGACGGCAATGCATGGGCTCCATCGATGCATGTGCCTCGGCATGAAGGGTGAATACAATACGTTTCATATGCACAGACCTCATAGTCTGCAGCATTTTAAGGGAGGTCAAATGTGTTTCGCACGCAGCAGCTAGTGCAGCTTTGGCCCGAACACTGTATATACGAGCGGCCTACATAAAGGCATACCTTTATACAACGATTATAGGCTCTCACAGCTTTTCTTGCGTACACATGATAACCTATAGCCTTCAGGCCTATAGACCATGCTGTATACAACAGATCGCCTATAGGTGTGTTGTATACGATCATATACGCGAAATCACCTATACTCCACATATTCCGCGGTCCTACCTATTAGGCGATGGCCCGGCCTATAGGTGACTTCCAATTTTAGAGACGTATGTGGGCTCACCGAAACTCAATTACCCCCTTTGGACGTTAGTCTGGGCTGATGTGCGGTGTTTTTTTCCTTTTTCTCCGTGGCTTTTAGGCGTTGTAGTATTGCCCTTGGGCCCTCGGCTCGTATGGGTAGTCTTACAGGTATGGGGTCACGCACCCC
>NW_003307565.1:18361-44470 GCF_000143455.1 Volvox carteri f. nagariensis
AATCTACAGAAAAACTTTGCAAGGGGACCCCTCACACATGCCTCATGTGCGTATTAGTTTCGATCCTACGACATGGAGTGGGAAAACTTGCACACCTGGTTACCATACTCTGGCACTACTACTACTACTACTACTACTACTACTACTACTACTACTACTACTACTACTACTACCGGAGGCAAGCACTCAGGGCCACGACTGCATTACCCAGTCAAGTCAGCCGCCGAGGTCCCACTGTTTTCCCACCACACTTCATCGGCCGTTCGTCCAGTTTATCCCACAACACTCCTATGCATGAATAGGTTCGGGTGGAAACAATGACAAATCTCTGATACACCGCTAAACTCAGTACCACGAGCTACATTGAAAACAAATGAAAATGCAGATGTCTGCCAAGAAGAATATGTTCGCCATATGCAATCTATGCCTTAATCCATCGAGCTCTCCGTTGGGCGGGGCGTGGCCCATGAAGTCGCCCCGGGTATTCCGCCCATGCAACCAAACACTGACACAAAACGTTGCACGTCTGGGCCCATGTAAACCACGACACTTCCATGTGGATTGGCTACCCGCACTCCCCATGTCAGGGGTCCTCCCTCCTGCTGTTGACTCCCAGATTGCCTACGCACAAACGCCAAACGTTGGCGCAGAAAACAGACAGGCCACTGCAGTATGGCATCAAACCACGCATAACCCACAGCGGCTTTCAGCAGCAGTACTGCTTGGTGAATGCGACCAGCCATGTACTCCGTTGCGCATCTCTGGAAAAACAGGCTCTGATAGCTTGCACCACCGTGCACCCCAAAAGGCGGGTTGACAAACACATTGCCCATCCACGCGTTGCACTCCAACAGACCATCGGATTCCATATCATAATACGCTGTCGCCCCAACACGTGTGTTAGCAGCCGCGGACGAGCATGAGTCCAGGTTGATCCCGCCAGGAGTGAACACCTCGTGCACCAGCTCTATGATACTCAGTGGGGTGAACCACTCCGGACTCTCACTGGAGAGAAACAGGCGCACATTCCCACCCCCTCCACTTCGAACCATATGGACTCCCTCACCAGACTCGCTATCGCTGACATCCATGTCGCCGCTGCTGTTGTCGCTGCCAGTACCCCGCAGCAAACGGCTCCTGCCTGTGACCTCCAATGCACATTGCTCAACGAGCCGCCCACCCAGGAGTCGTGACTCGGCTACAGAGCGTGCCACAGCAAGGCGCCATGCCCCTAGCGCATCGCAAGGTGGCAGAGCTGTAAGTGGACGGACCTGGCGCCCACTGTTAGGCACAACGTCTGTGGCAGAAAGCAACCGCAAAAAACGAGCAGCCGCTACCAAAGCCTGTGCATATCTCGGTGCAATATCAATTCTACCCGATTCAGACACATACTGCACGAACGACCCGAATCCCAGGCAACTATACAGGCGCCTCTCTTGAATATCCAGCAACGAGTTGGCCATCTGTCGAAACTGTGAACCACAACCCTGGACAAGCTGCTCTGCCCTTAAGAGACGTGCCATCTCTGCTGACCTGTACATAGGTACACACCAATTGGGTCAGCACAAACCATATGTCACACGAGTGAAGCTCAGCTTGTCACGCAACTCACTGGAATCCAAAGTCATAGTCGTCACATTGCTCGCACGTGTAGCACTTCCCTCCACCCTCTGTCAGCTGTGGCCTCGCAAAGGACCCACACGCACAGCACCTAACGATGCTATGTCTGCTCTGACATCGCCTGCACTTCCACGACACCACGGGCCCCTGGCCACCCGTGGTGTCAATCTCGCCCAAGTCCCACACACCACCTGATGGCATGCGTCCCCGGGCGGCATCATCCTGCCGCTGCTGCAGCTGGGTCGGCAGTGCACGAGAGAGGAGGGTCCCCGTGGCGGCAGGCCTGTGATGCCAGCGCCACCGATGCGATGTCCAACGTTGGGATTGGCGGCTCGCTGCCCTTGGATGTGGCCCGTACACGGGCCCACGTCAGGGCTGGCGATGCGCTGTGCCTCCGTGGGATCGGCACCCATGGGCACCCTGTGCGCACTCCAGGTGCCGGAGTGGGTGAAGTGCACGGTGAGACGTGGCGCCCACTGTCTAACGAACGAGGCAGCTTTTCACTCTTCCCTTTCTGCTACCTCTACGGAGGAGGAAGCAGTCAACCACCTTCGCTGCCTCGAAGGCTCCAAGCTTCGAGGTTCCAGGTTGTGGTTCTCAACACACCAACGCAGAGTAAAAGAAGCTGTTAGTCGCCACCGGAGGCAGCAGCGGCTCAGAGTTACAGTACCGTGCTTTGAATTACGTGGAAACCGCCGCAATTTCCCCCATCCCATCGGAACGGCCACGAATGGATTTCGCCCCCAAGCACAAGGATGCCCACCCCTCTTTCCTCCCTCACGCACGCTCTATCTAAATTCGCTCTACCATGCTTTTCATACGCTCTCTGCAAGCCCCCCTCAGTCTACCCCGGTAGCCGCAACCCCTCCTCACCCTCATACACTAGTTGCTGTTACCGCCGCCGCTTGCCGCGGTAGCACCAACCCAGTTGGTTGGAGGGTTGGATTGGAGGGCCACAATCCCCGCTCCTTCGCTACAGGCATGGGATGTGGACCGCAGCCAGCTCTGCATGACCCGCGGGTCGTTTGACACGATACGGCCCACACCCGCGTGCGCAGCCCGCGTCGCGTCCTCCTTCGAGTCCACCACCCACGTCACCACGGGCCGTCTAGCCGTCGCCTTCGTCGCTGCCGCCGCCACCTCCGCCAGCGCGGCATCCGGGTGCTTGATGCTCGGCCCAAAGATGTCGTACGCATCGGCATCGTTATCCTGCAGCTCCAGCTGTACTGCCACCCGGGTGCCGTTGGCTAGGCGCCTAGCAGTCAGGTGGAAAACGACACAGATAGGGATGGTTGAATGCGGGGGGATGTATGAAATTGGACGTGGTTGGATTTGCATCGTCGATCCACACGCGCGGCGGGTGCAGGTGCGCGGCAGGACGTGTTGAGTGACAAATGAGGGCAGGCAGGGGGGGTTCAAGGGTAGACGGTCGGAGATAAATGCGCCCAAATACCGATGCAGAAGATAAGGCAGGGAAGTTACTGCTCGGACACACAGTCTCACCTACCCGGCTTGCCAACTAGTGCTTTGCCGACCCACATAGATACACATGCGGACATAGCTCGCTGAGGTAAAGTTAGTCGTGTACCACCGTGACATCGGCATTGCCCTCGCGGCGGCTCCGGAGATAATTAAACACACAGACAGATGCAGAGGTACACACATGGGTACACACAACCCCCTGAGTCCCAAGCACACGCCCAGCCCTGACCCCATCTGCAGCTGTCCCACCGGGTATCTGGAAGACCCAGTACTCGCAGCAGCCCCGAGCCCAGCAGCTGTAGGTGCTTCCCCACGGCCTCCACCTCAACATAGCTTTGATCGCCAGCTGCTGTTGCTGCTCCTCCTGCTGCTGCTGTTGATCCCTCCTGCCGTCCCACTGAAGAGGAAGAGGACAGCGATAAGGGCTCCAGCCTCGGAAGCCACAGACCCACATGTCCCTGAATACCAAGTGCGCGGGTGAGGTTGTGCAGCAGCTCCGCAAAATCGGGCCTTAATGCGGAGTCCTTGAGCTCCAGCAGCAGCAGCGGAGTCCCATCGCTACTGCTACTGCCACGATCATTGTCATCGCGATCACTATCTTTATTGACGGAGTCTGAGCCGCTGCCGCCGCCGCTGCCGCTGCCGCCGCCGCTGGCGTCTTGGCCGCCACTGCTGCTGCGACTACTGCTCCTGGTGTCCTGACCCTCGGCGGCCTGTCCACCGCCTTTATCCTGCAGCACCAGCAGCCTCCGGCTCTGGCCTGATTCCTGCTGTTGTTCCTGCTGCTGCTTCCCTTCCGCCGACTTGGAACGCGCCCTGTCCTCCTTCCCCTCCTGCTGCAGCTGTTGCTCCTGCTGTTGCTGCCCCGAAGCGCCCTCCATCCCGCCTTCCTTCCCCTCCTCCTGCTGTTGTCCCTGCTTTCCCGCCTCGGTCTCTCCCGCAACACCTCCTCCCACACCATCCCCCTGCCCTCCTACTCCAGCGCCCGCTCCGCCCTCAGGTCCCTCCTCCTTCGCCGCGGCCCCCTGCTGTTCCTCCTCTTCCCGCTTCCTCTTCCTCTTCTTCGCGTCTTCCGACACCATCTCCGCAAAGACCCTCAGCACGTCCTGCAGCAGCGGGTGACGCTGATCCAGACCCGCTGCCACGTACTCGCTCCAGGAAACGGAGTCCACCTGAAATGGCTGGCCTTGCGCGGCCGCCGCCGCGGCGGCGGCAGCAGCAGCGCCTCGGCCTGCAGCCCGGAGCTCGGTGATGATGTGGTTGGGGTAGCCGACTACGAGCTGCCCGTCGGCAGTGGCGGCGACGTCGACGTCGTAACAGGTGATGCCGCTGGCTGCTAGGCGGGAGAGCCGCTCCAGAAAGGGCGCGTCAATGCCCTTGTCGCTGGAGCCCAGTGAGGCTCGGTGGCTACATACCTGCGTGTGTGGATTGCGTCATGGAAAGGGGTTTTGGGGGGACGGCATTCAGTCGGGGGGAGTATGGCATCCAGGTGTACCATATGGGGCTGCATTCAGGATCGCTTTTTCCTGGACAGCTGACGGACCAGCGCACAAGCGGAGTGGAAAAAAGCAAGGTCCCTGGTACCGCGTCACGTGCGGTGAAGCACGTTTGCGCCTGGCATACTCTTCAAACAAGGGTCCTCCCGTTGATGCCTAAACAACAGGAATACATTCCACCGTACCTGGATTTGCGACAGCGCGTGACAAAGCGCCTTGTCGTCGTCTGCCATAGTGCTAACATGTTTATTTATGGACAGATGATCCCCGTTACCAAATGAAGGTTTAGTAAGGGTGACCGATGAATGTGTTCGGCGACTAGACGACCCGCTATCAAAATACAGCAACGCAAGTACAAGCATAGCAAGTACGCTGCCAATGGTAAGCTGCTGCCACCTGGACTGGTGGTGGCGTGACGCCGAGTGCTGCCATCGTGTTTGTGCACCAAGAAGAGGGGGTTGCGGTCGTGCCCGAGTACAAACTTCCCGCCAGGCTTTTAGCAACATCGATAAGCAGTGGTCAGCCCATATCCGCCACGGCACAAGAGTACCATGGCCAGGCATTAGGAGTCAAGTGGAAAGTCACGAGGCGAAGCTGACAGTCTGAAATCAGGGTGGTCAGGTTATACATGGTCTTCGAAAACACCCTTATCTGCTTCTTACCCTAATCACTTAGTGCGACCTTTGGGGAGGCATCAGATTGCTTTTCGGTTTGCATGTCGTGGTATCTGTCGTACTATACATTTTCCTAATTTTAATGTCCTTATTTTCTGTTGCTGAGTGTAGTGGTCCATGAGCCTCCTGGCAGGTCCGAGTCTTACGAGCTCGCGGCCTCGAGCTCAAGAAGCTTGTAACAAACAAAACAGGGAATTTTTATATCGCAGTTTATAAGATTATTTGCACTCTATGAATGAAGTATAAATGAATTTGAACTTGAGCTGTGTGGATGTAAGAGGTGATGTCTTGATGAAGCAATAGTAACAAGTACCGGAACGGGGCGCTGCACTTTCATCTATTCCCATACCATTGCTGCACGCTGCAACCTCAGCCTTTGGTAACGCGCCGCGCTGTGCATCGGCTATCCATAAGCTTACAGTTCCGAGGGGTTGCACCTTTGCACTCGTGTGCATGATGCCTGAGCTGTTATCCCTTATACTTGCGGCCAACGGTTGGCCCACCCCGCCCTGAGCCGCGGGTTGTCGGGACCTTGGGTCCACCTCCCTCTGCATCTTCTCTATCAATCCACCTTAGCAACATATCCATCCATCCATTATCCTTACATCGTAGATACCCTGCAGTCCCGCTCAGCGAGCAAGCCAAGCCAACCCACGCCGCTGCGTTCCAAAGCTGTCCCCCCCCAAGTGCGCCGCCTTACAGGTTACTATAATATGGTACCGCACATCGCAGCTGCCATACTTGGTACACTCAGCCACCGAATGAACCAGCCAGCCGCGGCACCGCCATGGCAAATACCCGCGCATCACTGTCCCTTCCTGCTCACTCACACGCACATGCCCGCATGCCAGCCATAATTCAAAGCTATGTACACTCCCCACACAATCTGCCAGCGTGTGCGCATGTGCGTATGTGTGCCACGAGCGCTTCGCAGCAGACAACATTTGTTCCTCGACCCATTTCATCCTCTACAGGCGGCCATTTTCGTGCAGCCTCCCCTGCCGCGGCCCACACCCCGAACTGTCACCCGGTATCCTTCCATGTTGTCACATGGCAGGGTCCGGTGCCAATCAGCCCAACGAAGGGAGGAGGTTGCAGCTCAGCGACGGTAACGGCCGTCATCAACACTGTAGCCCTGCAGTAGGGCCGAACTACAACGTGTCCCCCTCCATTCATCAGCCGTCCAGCACGGCAGCCGCGAGCCGCCACAACGTACCGTGCACCGCAGTGAAGTGATATGAAGTGTGGTGGGGTGGAAGAGCGCATCCAAGGTCATCCCCGCAACGAACAACAACACGCTGCTTGTTTTGCTATTCGCAGATCGCCACCCACAGCGCTCACGTCGCTGAAGCCTTACGCCGTTCATGCAGCGAGCATGTTACCGACTGCGCTGGCTTCGGCACTCCCACATTGCGTTCCAACCCCTCGTTCCAGCGCCAACTACGCCCCACAGCGCATGAAAGCCTGGGGACGCCTCCCAGACGCGAACCCCTGCCCGATGCGCACCCGCCACACGGCATTTGAGGTGCTCCTCTGGCAAGTAGCTCCCTCTTCCCCATTCTCCTCTTCCCCGCTCTATGTGGCTACATACGTCGAAGACGCCGCACCCCACAGACTGCAGCAGCTGCAGGGACCCCGCTGGCCTCCTCTTCCGTGGCAGCAGCAGCAGCAGCCGCGCAGGCGCACAGATGTGGCCCTACAAGCCCCGCCGCCTCCGCCTCCTTCGCCCTGCCTTCACAACTCGAACTGGTCTCCAAACTGGTGGGATGGCAGGGTCTGGCCCATGCCGTCCAATGTCTGGCCCAAGCCCAGCGAGCCCATCTTGTACTGGGCGATACGGCGGAACACCTCCGACAACACGTGCTGCGAAATGGGAATAAACAAAATGCGATGTACGAGATAAGTTATGAGAAACAAAACTGGCTCCTGGCAAGCCGTTGAGGACAGAAAGAGATAAGAGATTACTCTGTATACGAGGAAAAACAAGGGTAAGAATATACCCTGAAAAGCCGAGGAGAGGGACGAGGGACAGGCCCAGGTGCCACAAGCCTGTCTACTGCAATCTAGTTTGGGAAGATGCAGGGGGCCCGTGGAAGGCCTGCCGGTAGCTTCAGCGGGGAACGACCTTTTTTGTGGAGTAGTCGTTCCTCGCTTTCTGGGCTAATGACCTGTACGTAGCCCGACAGCCTGCCCTACTTCTCACAACGCCCGCCAGAATCGTGGTGAAAATTCTCACTCTCCAGCCTCACCGTGCATCAACTACAGGCATGACGACGCTGCCGGGCGCCTAAACGCGCGGCCAGGCCGTTTCAGCCTCGCCTACCCGGCACGAACTGATACGTGAAAAACCCCGCTTCTTCTCCCTCCTTTTCCCCTTTTGGACCGTCCATGAACACAAAGTTTGTATTCTTTTTTCTTATGAAGGGGGTCTGCTGTGTTCCTTCTTAAGCCCGCCATCCCTGTCCAAGAGCTCCCCGCCACACCTTTGCATTGGCACTCTCCGGCAATTTGAGCCCCAGGATGTGGCCCGCCTCCATGATGTAGTACTCCAGGTCCTCGTCCCCGTGACACTTGTTGGTCAACGAGGCCAAGCGGTTCTGTGGCGGTGCACCAGCGTGACACACAGCGAGACGATAGTGGACAGGGAGGCGCAGATTCATGTCTTTAGGAGTTAGGACAGCCATGAGGGATCGCGGAAAGGGTGCAGAAGCAGTCCGTAGATGACGGTGCGGGAAAGGAACGTGAAAAAGGTGGGGAGCGGAGGGTGTATAGCAGTTCCTGTTCTCTCAAGTGTCACACCCATGCCGGGTGTTCTTGCTTTCCCCAGCTGCTCACAGAGGGGAACTGAGATGAGAACTAAGACACGCGCCACAAACATATAAACACACGCGCGGACATGCGCGCGGAAACGCGGACAACCCACCGTCTCGCTGGCGAAGCTCTCGTCCAGGTCGAACAGCTCCAGGGCAGGGGGCGGCGGCTCGCGGATAGTGGGCGGGAACACGGCAGGCTGCAGCGGCGGCAGCGGCGTCTCGAAGGAGGGTGGGATCAGGTTCAACGCGCCCTTCTTGACACCCAGCTTGTCGTATAGCGCTACGGACTCCGGAATGAGCGACATGTCGAATTTGAACAGCAAGTCGTCGAAGAGGGAGGTCCAGTCCCGAGGAACCTCGTCGATTTCCTGCGGGAATGTATGCGCGTACCGGCGTACATGGATGTATTAGGAGGAAGCAACGCTCATTATTGTGAAAGCGCGGAAGACGCTTAAGACACAGGGCAGTGTGGTAGGAGGCGGGTGTCTACCAGTGAAGCCCTCCGGGATGGCGGAGTACCTAACGCATAATCGATGGACAGCGACTGAGACCGACAGCGCGCCGCCAGAGCAAAGCCCCAAACCCCAAACGCAACCCTCCGCGCCAGGCTTCGACATCCAACATTGCAGTGGAGACTGCACTCTAAGGCAGCTTCGCGCGCTGCTCAATCCGACATCGCAGATTCAGGCGCAAAACACCCGGGCAAAACTCGAAGGCCTTGCAGCTGCGGCACTCCTGGTTAACCCCAAAGCCCCACCCACCTGCAGGCACCCCTTCAGCTTGTCCGCCAAGCTGGCAGTGTCCGGCAGCAGCTTCAGGTCGCTCACGTCTGGCTCCTCCGCGTCAATGTCATTGAGCGAAATCTTTGAGTTCTGTACTCATGCACACACACACACATGCACACGCACACGTCCGCACATATGCACTCCGATGTCAAGGCCCCAGTACTTGAGCAATGGACGAGCATGCATAAATGGCGGGGCCATTGCAGGGCAGCTGCGCGCTACACTACACCAGCCCATAGCATCGGACCGAGCTGGTGCCAGGAAATATACCGAAAAGATGACACCAACCGCCGCCGCTGCAGTAGCTGTAAATGCGCGGCACCTGGCATCACGGATAGCTGTGCCTTGCCTCCCAGTTGGGACCCAATGTTACTGCCGCCCGGCCTGAACGTGACGAAGAGTTCAACCAGATATGGCACGCATACACTCCTTCAGGCCCAAGAAGCGAACCTCCGGGAGGTGCAGCCCTCTTAACTGGTGGGACCATTTTAGCGGCTGGGTAGCAGTCCGCACAGCAGGGCCCCCAGTGGCAATTAATGTTTTGTATTTCGGTTGTATATCTTTCCCAGGGAAGTGCTCTTGGACTGGGACCACCCATAGGTGACACTCGCATCCTTGCCGCCAACATCCTTGCTACCCCTTTGCGATACGCGCTCCGTGTAATGCGATACAAGCCCTAGAACCCCAGTCCGGTCGTGCTGGAATTTCAGAGTAACCAAGAGCCCTAAAGCTAAGCCCCCAAAGGAATTCCGTTAACCGTAAATTTATAGTTTTGTCTGGCATGCACGATGCCCAAGACCCTCAGTTCATAAACGTCGCGTGCTGCCGTTCCGTGTTGCACGCGCCAGCCATCCACCGACCCCCTAGCCGCCATGACTCCTGGCGGCTGGGCCGGGGCGCACCACTTATGGGCCATTATGCAGATTAATACAATGCCCGTGTACCAGAGTGGTGCTTACACCGTTGCCTACCTGCTTGCCATCGCTGTCCGCTCCCGGCCACCTCTTACCCACAACTACCGTGGCGTCTACATCCACGTTTTAGATGGCGCCTGGGCCATACACGTGGCCAGCCGCGGGGACGCCAGAAGCCTGTTGCGTCCCCCCCTCCCTCGAGTCTCCCCCCAGCCCCAAAGCGCAGCTCTGAAAGCGCACCACACGCTTCTTGTTCTCACCGGCTTCAGAAACTTGAAGAAAAAGTCCATGACCTTCGAGTTTTCCTCCTTGTCGAGCCATTTGTCGTCAAACATTGCTGCCGACCCCACAACCGCGATGCGACCATATCCTGGCTGTGCCCACACGGCGCCCACGGGTCGGTTCATTGGGTAGGCGATCTTTCCGCTGGACAAGATGGGCACGGCCGGCTTTTGGACGGATATCGTGGAACCGAAGGGGAACACGAACTCCAATCCCGTCCCATCGAAGGCCTGCGGACCTTTGGATACGCGGAACTCATCATCGTCGTTACTGTTACTGAGGCTCTTGCCCGCGCCGGTGATCACGGCGCGGTTCAGGATGCCATCAGATATGAGCACCTCTTTCGGGTGGAGGTACTTGTAATGGGTGGTGCGCACGACAGCGTCATTGTTCACCGACATCCCGAACTGCTCGAGGAAGTAGTTGATGTTCGTCCCGGCCTTCTCCTCGCCACCTTCTGACATGAGAATAAGAACTGAGCCGCCACCCTTAACAAACCGTTTGAGCATATCCACTTCGGGGGCCGTGAACTTCTCTTTGGGGCAGCCGAAGACCAATATGTGCGCTGACCGCAGCGTGTCCAAACTGAAGTCATCCTTATCGAATTTATCTGGCCTATATGCTGATCTCAGACGTCGAAATAATTGCTTATAGCCCTGCTTGTGTGTGTAGTGCTCCCCCTTTGCCGTGCTGAAGAGAATGCGAACCTCCTCCGCGCCCGACTCCTCCATGGCCGCAGCGGTCACTATAACGTGATCAGCAGCTTATCTGGGTAAACAGAAGGTGCAGGGCGCGGCGCAAAGCGCACAGCTAGACCTGCGGTGCAAGCGGAAAGCACATGTCGCTGAGGACTTCAAAGTCGTCTTCATGTGCCTTTCGCCACACACCAGCGCCCTCATGCTAGCCATGGCTCCATAGATGTTGATGCCCAGGAAACTGCACTGCTAATCCAGGGTAGTTTCTAAGGCGCGGCTCTATCGCGGCGGAAGGTCGCCAAAAAATGCACTTAAGCACGAGTCGTGTCTATCATGTACAGGGTGACTGAAAATTTGATGTATGAAATAAATTGTCAAGCTGCAACTCGTCTCCTTGCGCCTCGCCCAATTTGTACGGCATCAAGGAAAAACGGTAATTGCCCGAATAATCTACAAGCGATGAACTCCAAACTTCAGGTGTTGAATGAATGAAACAAGGTGAAGGGTCTTCATCCGTGTATAGTTTCCAGAGGTGTGCATAGCTGCTAGGGCAACTGTCTCCCAGCGCTGCGAATGCTCTTGGGTCTGAAATCCAAGCTGGGACCTTTGCCGTCTGGATATGCAGGTAATGATGTGATGCGAACAGGCCCGATATCTTGAGCAGAATTGCTTTCCGGGAACACGTGTATTCGACAGGCTTCCAACAGCCTGCAAGGCCCAAACCGCGATCCTGTTCCATTAGTCGTAACCTTCCTCTCCCCAGTGCACCGACACTTAATCTGCGGACGGTTAACGCCTGCGTCCCCCCAAACCTACTTAACAGGTTCCAATCAGCAGGCAAGGTCATGCTCGCTAGAGAGACCATTAACCGCTTCCTATCTGCCCAGCATTCTGGCCAAACCATATGGCTTGAGGTGTGACATCCTACTACCCTAACCCTCTCTCTGCCAGCGCGCAATGTCGTGCGCAGCTGCGCATCTAGAAGTTGCATATTGCGAATTCTGTATTTGTCATATCCTGATAAGGAATATCATGACCCGCGATATCCCAATTCCATGGCCCCCCACTCCAGCACCCATTGACGGCGGGGCAGCATTAGCGCTAGCGGTGGTGCGCACCAGCGACCACGCAACGGCTGCAGGCGCCACCCCACCGCGCGTTATAACCTCCACCTCCGCAGTCGCGACCGGTACTGGCGCAAAGCCGAATTTAGCGGCCGCAGCTGCCGCCCGGGCCGCGGCCACCGTCAGCGCCGCTGGGGCGGCGGCAGCGGCGCATGTCGAAAGGCTGCATGCGTGGCGCCAGTCGCTCCTGCTGCACATAGGATCTGCCGTACACTGCACGACGGCGACGTCCGCCGCCGCCAGCGATGATGCCCGCCGTGACACCGGCCCCGCCGCTGAACCTCTGACTGTGGCGGCTATGAGCGGCGCCGCATCCGTCGGTCCTGCCGCCGCCGCCGCCGCCGCCGCGACAGCTGGCCCTGAATCCACTCGTGACTTACATGGCACAGCTGCCTGTAACCGCCACAGTGGCAGTAATGGCGGCGGACATGGCAGTAGCGTTGGCGGCGGTGGCGGCGGCGGCCACCGCATTAACAGGAGCGGGCGAGGTGCTAACGTCAGTGGCGGCGCCGCCGCCATCTGTTGGCATTTTCTAAAGATGACGCCATCGCAGAGCAGTAGCAGCCATGGCGGCGGCGGCGGACGCGGCAGCACGCCGCGCCTCGTAAACGCTGACCTCCCAGCCGCCAGCGATGTCGTACCGCCGCCTGATCCGCTGCCATTCTCCAAACCCAAATGTCATTTACCCTCCTCATCCTCGCCGTTGTCGACGCTGCCGTCGGTATCTGCGGCGGCGACGGCACCGACCGACGCTGCTGCCCGCAGGGTTAGCGGCGGCGGCGGGAGCGGCAGTAGCAGCGCTGGTGGCGGCGGCGGCCGCGGTTCCGGAGCAACACACCTAATCGTAATGGCAAATGGGCTGTTCGGTTCCCCCTCGAATTGGTCCGTCATCTGCGAACAGTTGCGCGAGCACCTAGACATGACGGCTGTATTACTTCACCCTTCAAAGGTACGACAATGATGGCTGCGGCGCCGGCGCTTGTCGTGGCGATGGTTTCGTATGTTTCCCATCCCTCCTGCATACACACGACCATTCCCCGACACGTTAATTCTGAAACATGTTGAAAATGCAATTCGCGTATTCCAAAACCGGTGACGATCATTTTAACATCGACTCGTGATTGCTTTCCCCACCCGCCATCCGGTCATTTTGCCACTCGCCAGGTCAATCGTCGTACAGATACGTACGACGGGATCGACGTGTGCGGTCAGCGTCTGGCGGACGAGATCCGGTCGGTGGTTGCGGCGCACCCCTCTCTGCAGCGCATCTCCGTGATCGGCCACTCCATGGTACGGCAAACAGACAGACAGGCAGACAGGCAGCGGGCCACACATACGCTCGTACACCGTATCTGGGAACGTACGTTCTGGGGCCCCTCCTTTCTTTCATTCGTGCTATACAACAAAAGGAGCCCTTGAAATTCTTCACATGCAAAGTTTCCCTTAAAAAACCCTAAGTTGACACCTGAAAATCCTTCCCCTTCTCGTACATATTCACACACATGCAGGGGGGTTTGCTGCTGCGGTACGCCGTTGTGTTGTTGTACGACCGCTCCACTGGACGGATAGCGGGCCTGAAGCCCGCCCACTTCATCAGCCTGGCTACCCCCCATTTGGGTTGCGATGCAGGGGGCCTGGCTCAGGTAGGAATTGGTGTGTATGTATGTATATATATACATATATATATGTACGACTTTGATTACACAGTGGGCAATGCGGAAGCCGGGGGGCGCATAAGCCAAAGCACAGCGCAAGGGTCGGGAGCACACACAGCACAGGTCGCGGCTAGTCTTGCTTGCTCCCGACCCCTCCTGACTCGGCTCAGGTTCAGGCTCTGCCAGGACGCGACGCAGCCGCTCAGCAGCACCGCTGTCCGGGGATAGCGCTGCGATGCGCCAGAACACGAAGGTTCCTCAAGTCCCGCCTGAACGACCCCACAAGACTCAGCTAGGGCAGAGGCTCTCTGAAACCCCTGAAGCCCGCCCACTCACAAGGGAACCCAAGGGGGCGTAATGGCTGAGTCACCCCGGGCAGGGGAGGTCGCCTGCCGCAGCAAACGAAACCAAACAGAAGCCTCCAAAAACGAAAGGTGCAGAGAGCCAGCGGCCACAAGACGCCTTGCAGCCACCCTGAGACATGCAGCTGGCGGTGGCTGTTTATCATTGTCAGCCCTGTCACCCCCCTCATGCCCCCCTCACCTGCCCCGCTGTGGAGTCCAGCCCTGGATCGTCCACAAAGTTGAAGTCGCCCTCCCAGACCAGCATTGTGTCACTGTTCTCGGCTGCATGCTTGATGGTAGCTGCCAGCCAGTGTGGTGTTGTGAACAGCTAGCTGTTGTCGGAGGGGATTTTACTTGTGCTGAGGTACCTGTCAGGGCATTGTGTAGATACGCGCCCGTTGGCAGCAAGGGTCGGGCCAGGAAAGGCGGCTCAGCCTTTTGCAACCCTTTTGAGCCCCCATGCATTCCCAAAGTGCTCTTCTTATACTTCTCTCTGGACTTCAACCACGTGTTTCCTCCCGCCCTTTCCTGCCTCTCTCCCTCCGTCCATCCTCATCTCCCCGCCACCAAACCAATCGCGCGCAGGTTCCCCTGATCAGCTGGGTCCCGGTCAAACCCGTGCAGCGAATGCTACAGGTGGCGGGGGGGCCGGGGGCAGGAAGTGAGTGGGGGGTAGTGGGTAGGTGAAAAGGTAAACGATTGCGCGTTGGGTGTTGTGCACGCTAGCATGCACCGGTGCATGCCGCTGTGCTCACCAGGGTTCAGCAAAAGCTTATGGTGGCGTATGGCCCCGTCATGGGGTAACTTGAGGGTTGGTTTTAGGTCGCATCTTCGCAGTCATGTAAGTGGTTGTGTGGCTACATATTGGTGATTTGCCACAGCACACGCCTCCCTCGATTTCCCCCTCCCTGCATGCCGCCCGCCTGGCCCAGCAGGTTCTGTCCATCCCCACAGCCAGTCTCATGTTTCGGCGCACGGGCCGACAGTTCTTCCTGGTGGATGGGGGCAGTAGCGGCATGCGATACAATAGCAGCAGTAGTAACGGCAGGGGCGGCACTACTGCCGCTGGTGTCAGCAGCGGCCCTCGCGGGCTGAGCAGCGGCCCCAAGGGGAGTCCGGCAGTAGCACCGCCGCCGTTGCTGTACTGCATGACACAGGACGAGCCGGAGCGGGGACTGTACTTTTATTCAGCCCTGGCCAGCTTTGCCAGTCGTACCGCGTACGCCAATATGGGTGGGTTTCCGTACATTGATGTGATCTTACTGAACCATGCATACGCGTCATGAAGGCAGGAGGGTCGATCGCAAGTTCAATCTTATGTGTAGTAAGAAGTAAAAACTGCCTCTTACCTAATAATAGTATCAACCACGCGACATATATAGATCAGAGCTACACGTCATAATCACGGCCGCCTTGCAACATGCCACCGGAGTACACCCTTGCGGTTCTTTCGCGTGATGAACATCTCCCGGGGTAACATGTACGGCATAGTAACGCCCATGTTGTGGTACGATCCGTACAACCCATAACTTAATGATGTAGGTCAACCCTTTATCTTCAATCCCAGTCATGTCAGGCTAATATGTAGTAGATAGCACAATGCGGAGCCATTTCGTATTTCGTACGAAATGGCTTCCGTGATGTTGTTGGCTGCTGACTCTCTAAAACATGACCCACATACCGCATGGCCCCCAACCCCGACAAACCACGCTCCGCATGCATTCCAAACTTAGATCAGAACCCGCCAGTTAGCTTTCCCCGCCCCCGAAGCCTTTTTGCTAATGCCATGCCAACCACCCCAACACACTAAGCGAAGTTGCTCGGGGGTTACGGAAGGGGGGAAACTGCTCCCTCGCTGGCGAGAACCTCTTTCCCCTCCTTCCCCCCCTTAACAACCCCAGACGGCGATCATCTAGTTGGTTGGGCCAACTCCTCCCTGCGTTTCCTGCACCAACTGCCGCAACTACCTGAGGCGGCTGTCAAGGCGGCGCGGGGGGTTGTCCTGCAGGTGCGTGCATGTGTGCATGTATGTATGGTTGTTTTGGTGTGGGTGTGGGTGTATGGAATCGGCGAGCGGTTGGGGGAGATGTTACATCTTAATCAGGACACAACTAGATGGTGGCGTCGGAAGACACCGATTGGAAGATTTTTGTCCGCTTGGATAGCGGGGATGCAGCCATCTCATCAGTCGTACAGCCGGTTCTGGAATGGCGCGGGCCAGTCCCGGAATGGTGCACCGTTGACCCATATGTGCTCCCAATCAATGATAGATCTCTAGGATCCTAGGATCAGGGACCAGTGTCACAGTTGCAGCACCAGGCTATGGCCCCCGCCCATACTCCTGCAAGTATGGCCTTTCACCTGAGGCGGCGTTTGCTTGTAGGGGCATCCATGACAGCGTCCCGCCCGCTGACCGACCTCTGGGTCCGAGAAGCCAAAAACCTGACAAAAAGGCGGCAAAATAGGCAGTTTGAATTGGGTTAGTTTAAATTCCAGCAAACGTATTCATCAACTGTGCCAAGTGGAAATGGAAAGGTCAGACAGAAAATGGGAACAGATGTAAGGGGGCAGTTAAAAGCGGGGAGGTGTTATTCCATATTTTTGTGGTGTCGGCGTTGCCACGAACTCGCGAACATTCCATTCCAGCGCTTCATGTGGGCCTCGCAGTTGAGGATCCCCCCTGAACCCCTTCACTCGTTCGTGGTTCGTCTTTGCCCCCCCCTCCTGAACCCCTTCATTTAATAACCCCCAAAGAGTCGTTGTTGTCGTTGTTGTTGTCGTTGTCATGTGGAGTGTTTCCACTCCGACCCATCACTGAAGCCCCTACGCATCCCCACAATATACACACAGTCTCCCCCCTCTCTCCCTTTCCCCGTTCCCCGCAGGACCCCTTAATGGCGGCATTCCATGTTCGTGGCCGACTGGTTACTGATGAGCCCCAACGGGCTACGAGTCCGAGTGATGTACCCATCGACCTGCCTACACCGCCGCCACCACCACTATCCGCAACATCACCACAGCTGTGTTCATCGAATACCGCGACAAGGGAAGAGACAGGGACCAACGGACCCGGCACCACCGCCAGCCGTACAAACGGAACCGTTGGTACGACAGCAGGTGGCGATGGCGTGTCCACTATCCAGCAGCCTTCCGTTTCAGTGGCTGCTGCCACCACGGTGCTTTTGACGTCAACGGCGACGTCAGCGGCGACGTCAGAGGAAGCGGAGGCGGCGGCAACTGCGACCATGGCTGAGGTGATGTTGCGACGGCTGCAGCGGCTGCCGTGGCGGCGCATCGACGTATCGTTTCAGGGCTCCAGGCTCGGCTTCGCCCACAATAACATCCAGGTGGGGTCTGGGGTGTTAGGGTTTTAGCGCTCGCGGCGGTTACATACGGCCCGGTTACGTACGGCCAGATTTGCAGACGGTAAAGGGCGCGACTGTGCGTTAGCGGCTAAGGGAAGTGCGTTATAGCATATCTTTACAGCTTAAAGGCTATTTTTGTTATATAGCTTAAAATTATGAAGTATTTTCTCAATAATGTCCGAAGCGCGAGCACAACATCAAACGCAACGTCACGCCTGCAAGCTGGGGAGGTATGTGTGTGTGGGGGGGAGAAAAGGGTATTACGGTGGCTTTTTTGCGCAACGGTGTGCGGATGTGGAGGCAGGCGCGGCCCTCACTGCTTGTTGCCAGCCAGCCTATCCAGCCTTAAAATGCTCTTGATCATGGTTTACTGACTTTTAACTAACTTAAAACGGACTTCGTCTTGGCGCCAGATGATTACGGTTTCCTGAGGACCGCCAAGATGATTCAGCACCTCGTGCATCTCCCTCTCCGCGAGAATTATCGACATTCCCTCTTCCGCTCCTTCCCCCTACCTTCCCCTCGTCCGTCCGTGCTTCCATAAAACCCTAAAACCCTAAAACACCAAAGCCCTGAAGCCCACCTTCCCTCCCTCATCCCCTCTTTAGGTCACTCGCCGTTGGCTCAATTTCGAGGGCATGGCTGTAGCTCAGCACCTTGCGCGGCAGCTGGTGGCGATGGAAGCGGAGTGGGGGGACAGGGAGGCGGTGATGGATGCTGCAAGCTGTGGGGCCAGAGGGGGAGAGGGAGGGGGGGCGGACGACCTCCAGCAGCAGCAGCAGCCTATGACTGATGTTACTGCTACTGCTATTGCTGCTGCTGCTACTGCTGCCGGGACTCTTCCGACTGCTGTAATGCGGCTCTGGCTTCGGCAGCAGCCGCGCCGCCGCCACGGAATCTGGCTCCCGGGAAACGTGCAACAACGTGCAAAGACGCGGGGTTTTCGAAATTAGCTCCCTTGCTTCCCGTGGTGAGGAGGGAAATGGTGACTAGCATATGGGGCCAGGAAAGTCAGGAGAGGGGAAACAACTGCCGACGTCCAAAGTTGAGGATTTCTGGAGTCCAAAGATGGAAGGGGAGGAGAGGGCATGGGGGATTGTAAGTTTTGGGGTTGGACGGCATCGGCATGGACCTCGGCTGAAAGCGGCTTAGAGCTTGCTAAAAGGAGGATGGCTTAGAGAGGAAGTTGGCCAGCACGACGTAATGACCGAATTTCGATTAATGTCAGGATGGTGTTGGACAAGTTGCGTGTGGGTTAACGTCGTCGTGAGTACCGAGTGCATATATGAATGAAACACTGAACTCCTGTGCAAGGGAATTCGTGTACGGCACGATTCCTTTGCTGATTGTCGACAATTTCACAGCATTGGGCTCTCCTGCGACCATTTGATCAATCAGCGTTTGCCGTTCTCCTTGTACAATCGAATGAAAAGCTGCGGGAAAAAACGTACGTGCGCCAGGACGCGCATCGTTGACGGTATGCACATCTATGGGGCTTCGTTGGCAAGGTGAATCTTGGAATTGCTTAACCGCTTTTGCGCCCACACATATTTCTAGGGCCGTTCAAAAAAATTCGTTTAAGCGCTGTCACTATCTCACGCGCAAGGTGGCCGGATATCGGGCGCCTTCAGGGTTTTATCCCTGGCATAGAAAATGGCCTGAGCCGATTGTTTGAAGGGGCATCAGGACAATGTGCCATACGTCCTGCAAAGCGTTATGGTCGTACTGCTTTATGTACAAACCTCTCAATTGATTCAGCAAAGAGGGATGTGTGCGTGTGCAGATATGAATTGGTTCTGTAGAACCGTGAGCAGACGTTTTCCTATATAATCCTCCGGAAGGAACGGTTGCTTTTCGTTGGCGATGCAGACTCCCTACGCAATTCCATGAGATCATGAGACAAACGTCTTCAATTCTTGGTTTCAGGCCTGCGCCTTACCGTCCCAGAGTTTGGAATGGATGAATTCGTGCATCCGCTCACACTGCGATTCCATGACGGTGCGCTGGAGCAAGCCTACCATGCCTACCGACTACGTGCCTTCTTTCGTGTGCTTGACACCCATTACCTTGCAGCACAAACACTTCTGGCGGCAAGTTTCTTCATCCTTCAGCCTTTCATATTTCCGTCCATCGCATTCCACTGGGCGAACATCGCTTACCCCGCCATCTGCCTTACCAACTGCCTGGTCATCCAAGCACTTCCATGGCGCATCTATGAGCGTCATCGTCACTGCATCCAGCTTCTGTTCCGGGCTCTGGTGGACTGCAGCGTTGTGCGAGGCCTGCCCTCATGGTCACCCGCCGTGGCCGTCCGTTCTGTCGGTAAGATGGCACACCGGGGATTCTAGGCGCCGTAACAATCCCAAACCTATCCGGCAAAATTCATACATTCCCTTACCTCACCTTTTCCCGTAACCCTCACTTTCCCCTCCCCAGGTATTTTTGTAATCCACTTGGTGCTTACCTCTGGCGCTGGCTGTCTCAATTGGGCCTCCTTAGGCTGGCCTCTGCTCTTGCAGTACCATCTGCCGTACAACCTCCTCGCAGCTTTCGCCTTTGCGCACGAACTGGGTCCCCACGTCTGCACCGTCGTACGCAGTAACGCCCGTGGCGCTGCCCTGATGGCGGCGCTGTGGCGAACCGTACGGTACGCCGCCGGCCTCTCCGGCCACCTCCGCCGGCTCTTGCTCCTCTCCCCCGGCCCCCTACCTCCTACGACAGCCGCTTCCTACATTTACACTAATTCCATGTCGTACACGCGGACTTCCTCCGGCGGCACCGGCGATAGCGGCGGTGGTGACGCCGCAGCTGCTGGCTGGTTCGTGGACTATCTCTCCCCAGCTGATGCCTGCTGGGCTACTGTCTCACTCGCGCAGCTCCTGCTAGGCCTCGTACTGCCCACCTCTCTTGTTTACCTCCTGGAGAGGGGCTCCAGGGAGCATTTCCTGAGGAAGGCATACCCCTTGGAAAGCGGCAGTAGTGACAGCGGCAGCGACGAAAGCGATGGCGGCGGCAGGGCTGAGGGTGCCGCCGGAGGCTGCCAGGGGCTGCGACGCTCTCTCCGGCGGCCCTCTGACGAATCCAATCTACCCCGTTCTCCCTCTCCCGCTTCCTTTCAGCAGCAGCAGCAGCAGCAGGTTGCGGAGCCCCTGTCGCGGCTGTCGCCGCGGACAGCACAGCGGCTACGGCTGTATCGCCAGAAGCAGCAGCAGCAGCAGCGGCGGCGGCGACAAGGGGACGTCGAGCCAGGGAATAGCAGTGGCGGTAGCCGCAGCGGCAGCGGCGGCGGCGGCGGCGGTTGCGGCCGCGACCCGTGTGGTCTTCTTTATCGAGCCGTTGGAGTTCTTCTGGCGGTGCTGCTGGTGTTGTTGTTGTGGGAGTTGCTCCTGTACGGACATCTGATGGGCAGGGTGCTGTGGAACGGCATGGCGGTGCTGGGCGGTCGTGGTCATGTAGTCAGCGGAGACGGCGACGGCCGCGGAGGTGGCGGTGATGGTTTCGGTGCGGGGGATGGGGAAGTACGTGAGTTGTGAAGGGGGGGCCGGCCAGGCGCCAGGGCCCTATGTTATTAACGTAGCGTTGTGTCTGTGTGTGTCGCAGGAAGGGACGCCGGGCCCCGGGGGGGGGGTAAGGCGAACCACTAGCGAATGAAACAGACTTCAGAGACAGACGGATATAGTCCAGGAGAAGACTAGGAGAAGGGGGGAGGGGGTGAGAGAGCGCCACGTATCACCATAATATGTTGTGTGAGTTGCGGTGTGCCAGTGGTGGCTGTGTACGACTCCTGAGACGTGCTGAGGGGGTTTGGGGGGGAGTATCCGGCCGGCAGCAGTACGGGGCAGTACAAAGGCTGCCGTACATACCGTCCTGTGGGCAGCTGTTGGCGCTACCGCCGCCCCTCGATTGGCAGTACTTAGGGTTTTATAGTCCGTTTTTAGTCCTGTAGGTTTCCTTGTTTACTTTGTTATTAAAGTGGGGGTTAAGCGTGAGAATCGTACACAGGAGCAGCAGCGCGGGAGGGGGCAAAAGGGGCAGCGGCGGAGACAAAGAATGTGTCCATCACCTTGTGCATGAGAAGCTCATGTCAGGTAGGAACGGGAAGTGATCACGGGCGAAAAAACGTACGATCAAAAGCTGGAGGAGGAGGAGAAGGAGGAGAGATGAGAGAAGGAAAACATAAAGAGTAAAACCACAACGGTCCGTAATACGCGAACGTTTTCTTGTCTTGTGTGTTTGTGTGTACATATATCCATCTATATCTATCTACATGAGCTTGTGCTTACATGTCATTTATTCGTACTTTAGCATTTGGCGGGCTCGTCCCATTCCGGACCAAAATGGGCCGAAGCAAAATGGGAAGTGGCCCTCCGGTATAAGAATGAAGAAATTACGAGGCACCTGTCCTGCGCACTTGTGTGTTTGTCTGTGTCTGTACATTAGAGAGGGGTTTGTATTGCAGTGGGACTGTATCTGACACCCAACTGTCTTTTACTTCATTATATTTTTCTCCTGTGCGCTTCTGTTGGGGCGACGGAAGTCTGAAAAAATACTTGTTGCGAAGAGAAGTAGTCCGGTGTGGCGGTGCGTCCGGGTTGTAGATCCGTAGAGCTCTAGACCAAGAGCAGATGTGATATGATGGGGACGTGCGAGTGATAGCCGCTGCTAGGCGGTTTTCTTTTGTGCATACTGCGCACGCGCAGAGACCGTGGCTGGGCGCGATAACAGCTACCAGGCAGTCAGCTCCCAGTCCCGCCCATCAGCACGAAGGAACGTTACAGGAGATTGCGGCTTGTTGTTCCTGTTGTGAGGAGGGGTGCGCCGTTGGTGCAGAGGTTGTTGTGCAGGTTGTTGTGCTGGTGGACGCGAGGGGGCATTAGAGGACGCCCGGAAGGGTGCCGTCCTTCGGAAGTCTTTAGGACGAAATGCCGTAAGTTATAAAGAAATGTTTTCCGCATTCTTCAGCCCCCTTGAGTGAGAAGAGAAGATTCCCATCGGCCGGTGGGACTGCGGTCCTCTGAGGGATGGGCTCCCCGTATATCTCAAGCCCGGGTATACAAAATTATAATGTAACGCACCGATGCTGTGGCATATTCATTGTGACGTCGGAGAAACAAACCTGGCAGTTGGTCGCATAGGGCCCTGCTCCGTCTTATGTCAATGCCATCATGGCCATGTCAATGCCATGATGAAGTATCTCACAGACGTCTGAACCTCTGCCTCTGTGCACGGGAAGCTCATCACCGCAGCTTTGTACTCGTTCTGCCTCGTGATACCTATAGGTGTCTTGACACCGACCGATAGAATGTCCCTCCAATGATTTCGGCGCTCTCACCTTGTGCGGCGGTATAGCGTCCCACCGCCACAGCGGGCCGGTGAGGTGTGTGTAACAATCACACACATACATACACAAATATACAAGCACGCACGCATAGACACACCGTGCGCCAGCGTGCGCAATCCCCGGGCACCCTCCCCCTTCCCGGCCCCGCACTCACTCAAACCCAAACATACGCACAGCAACAACAGCAGTCGCAGCAACGTCTGCGCCGTGGGTCGCCGTGAAGCCCCCCTTAGGAAGGCAGTCACAATACTGCGGCCCAGGAAGAGGGACCAGGTCCCCTAAACCCTGTAATAATAAACAACCTGAAAACCGGAAGCCCCCCTTCCCAGAAGTACAACAGACTGCCGCATATGTGGTGGTTGCCGAATCTACAACGACCCCCAACCGTCACTGAACAACCACCACGGCACAGCACCACCACTATCAAAACCCCTTACGGTTGGTCCTGGTCACAACATTAGCCTGTGAATACCAAAACCAGGCGTCCCGATATCCGAAACCAGGCTGTCGTATATGAATACGGCATACGAGTACAGTTATACGACAATTACGGACACTGCCATGCATGGAGCTTCCCATTTGCATCCGATGCGAACGCGCCACTGAGTGTGGCTACTGCATGAAGAATGCATCCCAACAGCACACACGGAATGGGACATTCTATAGGGTTCTGTCACTGTTGTTACTGCTACTGCCCTGCCTCCTTGCCAGCTACAGCCGCCGCCGCCGAACCTTCCAAAATGGCCTTCAGGTGGAACATAGCCCCATGGAACTCCTCCTCCTGAGGTTTTGAAGGGAGTTTTAGGGTGCAAAGGTTTAAATTTTCCTGCCTTCAGGCTTCAGAAATTTCCAGGTCTTCACCAATTGCACCGCTGCAAAGTCTTAGGAGATGCGTGCGTGCGATGGAGAGATCATATGGTGCTGCTGCGCACGATGATTCCCCGGGGAAGGGGGAGGGGCAACGTAGATTTCATGCGGCCCAACAGCCCCAACCCAAACATGCCAATACACGCCTTAACACTCACCCGCAAACCCGCTTCCCCCAACACCCACCCACACAAAACACACCTCGCACAATTCCCCCCACGCCCCACCCTCACCGTGAGCGGCTCCACCCGTGACAACTTGGTGTTAGCCTCCACGAACTCGCGGGTCTTGTGGCCCACCAGGGTGGTGGTCATAGCCCCCCCTGGAGTGCTCCGAGCCAGCTGCAGCAGTTTCTGTGCCGTGGTGGGCGCGGTACGCAGCTGCACCAGCGGGTCTAGACGGGCGGTCAGGCGACGGAGGAGATCACCCTGTTGGCGGGGTGTGTGTTTTTGTATATTGTGTGTGTGGGGGGGGGGGGAAGAGGAGAGGGGGGGCCCGATCGGGGGGGATTGGGGATGCTTTAGTTTTGCGGTTTTGGAGGGAGACGCATGGTAATACAGAGACGGGAGTATGTTTAACCAAATATGCTGCGGGGAGCTGCGGTTCCAAACATGGCGCCCCCGAGGCTGAGAGGCGGCCGGAGGGGCCTCCGTTGCTCTGTCGGCAAAATCAGGAAAATCCCCTCCCTTCCCCCGTTCCCTTCCCCCGTTCCCTTCCCTCCCTTCGTGAGTGGTTCGCCTTCTCCCGCCCTCCCTAACCCGTCCATCACTTTCCTATTACCTTTTTCCATTTTTCGCGCCCTCCGACCCTTTTATTCCCTCTCCTCTTTTCCCGGCTTCCTCTCTCCTCCCAACCCTCGCTCTCCCAGCCATCATACTCAGTCACAAACCTAAAACCACACCCACCTTACCCCTCGCTCCCCCCCATTACCATTCCTTGGCTCTTCGCCTTTTTTTGGCAAAACAAAGAAACGCGACCAAGGCTTGCTTGCTGCTGAGATTTTTACACATAAAAAGTTTATTCCCCGCCCCCCGCTCCCCTCACCCCTCACCCATGGCCTCCACTCACCTCTCCGAGGGGTCCGGAAGTGAAGACCCTGACACCCAGCACCTCAGCCGCCTGCATGAAACTGGCGTTCCCACCGCCCACCCGCTGCCAGGGATGAGACCAGGCCTCGGACATGGTGGCGCTGACCTGGGCCAAGGAGGGGAGCAGGGGAAGGGGGAGGGGGAAGGGGGAGGGGGAAGGGGGAGGGGGAAGGGAGGGGGAAGGGAGGGGGAAGGGGGAGGGGGAAGGGAGGGGGAAGGGGGAGGGGGAAGGGAGGGGGAAGGGAGGGGGAAGGGGGAGGGGGAAGGGAGGGGGAAGGGGGAGGGGGAAGGGGGGAGATGTGCGTCACACGGGTTAACACCTAATCACCCCTTTCTGCCGTACGGACACAAACACACACACGCGCGCAACCAAAAATTCACTGCCCGCTCGCTCTCCTTCATGCGCATGCACATACATACATACATACATACGGATGCTCAGGTTAGGCACTACTGGAAGGCACGGACCATTGCCCCAGGGAGATCCCGGGATCGAGACCTGCCAGCGTCGAAATCCTTCCGATGGTGGAAGGTAAAGTGCCCCTAGTCGATGGACGGTGGTGACCTGGAATAAAGTTGACTTGCGAGCCGACCAGGAATGGAGTTGAGCCGCTGTCGACCCGGCAGATTCCGTTGGATGCCGGTAGTGGGTGCGGAACCTGAGCGATCCACTGAGAAGGTGACTGTGTGACTAGATGAAGGTGCCCCGAAATACCGGGGAAGGCAGGGTTTCGCCAGGTAGCGGTCCCCTGTCCCACACACCATACTCATTTCTTGGGTCCTCCCGCCTAACTCTAGGTCGCATAGGTGCCCCCCACTCACGTACCGGCAGCTGTACGGCAGCAAACCCGCTGGGTTTCCCCCCTGCTGCCTCCTTGGCTACAGCCACCACCTCCTGTCACCCCAAAGCAATAACACCAGCCGTCCAGGGAGGGATG
Organism: Volvox carteri f. nagariensis; assembly: GCF_000143455.1. Classification (NCBI taxonomy): domain Eukaryota; kingdom Viridiplantae; phylum Chlorophyta; class Chlorophyceae; order Chlamydomonadales; family Volvocaceae; genus Volvox; species Volvox carteri. Next base: position 43,845 of record NW_003307565.1, read on the forward strand.
AACGGGGGGAGGGAGGAACGGGGGGAGAGGGGGAGGGAGGAAGAACATAACTCAGACGCGGCCCGATCAGGGAGGGGTGGTCAGGGGGTCATCCGCCGCGATGGAGAAACGAATTGAAGAGGACGATGGGGGGGATCAGGAAAAGGGGAGGAGGGTGCTGGGTGTGTTTGGACGGACTGGGCCGCGAGCATTAAGGTTGGGAAAGTCGCACACATGCTGAACTGATAACAGAATATACTACTAGTCCAATGTATGTATGTACGTATGTACGTGTGTATGCATATACGTATGTACGTATATACGTATGTACGTACGTACGTATGTATGTATGTATTTATGCATATACGTATGCATGTATGTATGTATGTCATGCGAGCCCAAGAGGAAACGGGTTCAACGGCAAAAGGCGGGGAAGGGGATTTAACGCCCGTCATCAAAGATCAACAACCCTAAGTTAGGAGTGGGGCTGTACGGAAAATGAGCTGGACCCTTATAGCACATTTGCTCATACGCCACACGCCATACACCCATACATAAACGTACACCGCCGTACATTGTCTCTGCCGTACCTCCAGATTGAGGTGCCCTGCGTCATGGGGCGGTACTCGAAAGCAGTCCCACGTGCC
>NW_003307565.1:45873-46347 GCF_000143455.1 Volvox carteri f. nagariensis
GGGGTGAGATGGGGCTGTAATGAAACGCCATCATTATGCAGCTTCGGGTTTGTAAGACGGAGCTTCCTGGCTATACGTGATTTCATAGACTTGCGTGCCGTACAACCAGTTCGTGAAGTCTTGTGGAAGCAGCAGTGCAGCACGATGAAAACTAACGATAACGGTAAAAAAAATAACGAGGCAATGGTGACTCGAGGTAAGGGGGAACGGGGAACGTACGACACCTGTTGGTCTGGTCTGGTCTGGTCGCACGCACGCACGCTGGATTGGTGGCGATTGCCGAACCCTCCGTCTCTTCGGATGTTCGGGTGAATGGATGAGGAGGGGTCCCTGAAGGCTGGATCCGCCGCCTTGGACTTACAGTTCGTATGGCGAAGTACATGTGGTGGATGGTGCTATAAGGTTATAAATCGTAGAACTGACAATGTGATAAAGCGGTCCAGAAGCCTCCCACTCTGTAACATTACATTTACA
>NW_003307565.1:46397-46736 GCF_000143455.1 Volvox carteri f. nagariensis
TTGGGGGGGGGGGGGGGAGCGTGGGGAGTGAAGGGGGGGGAAAGAGTATAGGAGGAGGGTGGTAATGGTTTGGGGGGGGAAAGGGTTGGGTCAGGGGGGCCCAGGGGGGGATATCAGCAGCGAACAAACCCAAGTACACATACACGCACACCCACAGGTAACACAGACATCGTCTCAATATTGCTATTTACTTACTGTTGCACTCGGGCAAGAGTGGAACAGTACCAATAACATTATTGAACATCCAGTATTGTTCATGTTGACTATATTACAGTCCACATAAACATTACAGAGATTGTCTCGATATTGTTATTGTGTAAAACTAATATTTAGTAAACT
>NW_003307565.1:47613-84559 GCF_000143455.1 Volvox carteri f. nagariensis
CTGACTCCCCCCGACTCCCTCCGACTCCCTCCGACTCCTCCACAGCCCCGCCCAGGGCCCCCTCCAACTCCCACGCCGCCCAACACTACCCCAGGCCGACCACCCCTAATAGACGACGACACCTTTTTCCCCCTCCCCCTGAAAAAACATCGGTCGGTCGGGACGCCGGCAGATCTGAGTTTCTTGATTCACATGATTTCCCCCCTCCCACCTGTCGTACCTCGCCCCCCCCCTCACGCCCACCCGTGTCAATGACGTTCCAACCGTTCATGACGGAATGGATGACGGCTGCCGCCACAGCCTCATCTGTACGGCTGTCCACATCCCCCAAGTACGTGCCAATACCCAGGGAGCTCAGAGTCAGGTTGTTCCCTGCCCGGGGGAAGAGAGGGGGGGAACGGGGTGGGGAGGTGGTCAGAATGAGTTGGTTGGAAGTTGTGTGTTGGGAAGCCGTTGTCCGTTGGTGGAGACCGGGGGGGGGGGGGGCCCAGGGAGGGAGCCGGGGGCTGAGGGAAACAAACTGACACGGTTTGGGGTTTGGAACCTGGCTGAAGGCAAAAAGGCGTGTGGGGATGGGGAGGGAGGCCGGTATAGAACTTCACGCAGTAAGGCGCGGGGGATATCTAAGGGCTGAAATTTCCGGGAGCCGAGCCGAGGCCATGAGTCCATGTGGGTCATGTAAGGGGGGGGGTAGGTGAGAAAGACGGACAGGAAAGGGACTGAGGGCGTGCGAGGGATGGAGGTTGGGTGGGAGGTTGGGTGGGCTGGTGGGTGGGCGAACGGATTCTTCCAGATAGACGGGGCACGGGGGAGATGATGAGCTGGTGGCGGTCAAAAAGGGGGTTCTGGTATCCAATTTCAGAAAAAAACACAGATAGACCTCGGGATGTGCAGGGAAGGGGAGGGGGAAAATGGAAAGGGGTGAAAATGGATTATAGATGGCTGGAACCGTAACCTGAGGAGTGTGGCAGCTGCGATGCGGCTTCGGGTGCAGTCGTGGTCGGTTGGATTGAGGTCACCGCGCTGGAAAGGCTCTTCCTGGGCGATTGGCAGAGGGAAAGGAAGCAGGGGGCTGGAATGCGGATGTGGTACTAGTCCCTGCGCACTTGCGCGAGCTTACCAAGGTAGCTAAATTTTCGGAAGTTACCGAGCAACGAAGCTGCATCATAACTCGTGTGCTTGCTCGTTCGGGTAGCCCACCGCCGGGCGAATGTTTGCGTGTCGTCCTCTGTCGCAAACCCGCTGTGGCGCACCTTCAGTTACGAGGACACAGATATGTGCTAGGATAACTCCAAAATTATAAACAATCAGATACATCTAATTGCGAACCTTCAGGGTGCCGGTGGACATGCACTTGGAGACGACGCAAGAAATTGGGCAAAACGTTCGCATGTTATAAGGGTCCGTAAGGCATCCGTCGTGTCTTGCACGTTCTCGACAATGATCCAGCCGGTCCTGGCACTCCAAAGCGCGCTCCGAGTAGCCTATAAACGCCTCCTCGCGGTTCCCCACTGCTTCGCTCCGGATTAACATCGCACGAGATAGTAGTGCAAAAACGATAACTTTAGCAAGCCCCATTTTGAATGCGGCTGGCGCCGATGTGTGGCTACATAAATTACGTATCATAGTAAGAGGCAGTCAGTTCAGGACAGCTCAAAGCAGCTTTATATTGCGCCTAAACCGGGCTTGCATGTAGATCGACCTCCTACTGGAAATCCAGCTTTTGGCCCCTATACAACGACCCATAACGGATCACGTACCTGCTGTCTCAACCGTCAACCACCGGAGGTGCGGCGTACTAACAACTACGATAACAGCGCGGATCCTTAGGATCTAACAATCCCCGAGAGCCATGCAATAATTCACCATTTCATATGAAAAATATGCAGCCGGCTACCTGCTAGGTTGCTGCAGCTCAGGATTTGCTGTGAGCATGTTTTTGTGCGGGCCCCGTCCGTACTGCGTGCCCACGAGCATGCCACCCCACGCCCGTGCCGCCCAACACACATTTGCAGTCGTTTCAGGCAGCCGCTGCTGCGCAGCCTTGCCAGCATCAGCAGTTTTGAGTACTGAGCGCATCCGCCTTTTCCGGGGACGAACGCCTATTCCGCGCATCGATCAACCTTCTTTTCCCTGTGCAGGCGGAGTACCCTTGGGCTTGGCCCTGGGATACTGGCCCCGATGGCTGAGATAGCCGCGTTCGATTTCTTAAACCTTCAGGTTCACTTTGCAGCTCACATGGCTTCGGCCATCTGGAAAAGCCAAGCAACTGCAAGCCTGACGTTTTGTGACCCGGAGTTACGTGGGGTGTGGGGGAGATGCGGTCGGTCGGGCACATCGGCATCCGGCACGGAGACGCACGGCCGTTAAAGTAAGGCTGACAGCTCTTGTATTGCCCGCAAGGATGGGATGCCAGATGGCAGGACGGTTACAGATGAACGATGGGTAACAGTAATCAGCAAGGGGACGTGCTGCAACCGACACAAAACCAGTCCATGCAAAAAATACATGATATGCATTCGGGGCTTCGTCGTTAACACGTAGCCGTTGACGCGTAGCCGCATAATGGAAACGCGCGCGTTGGAAGGACTTCTGCAGTTGCGAAAATTGTCGACACCACAACCCGGCTTGTTTAGATTGAGGATGGCTGTTGATTCCTTTCCTGAGGTGTTACACTATCATTTTCACTCGCGTGAATGGCCTGCTAAACTGTAGTCGTGGAGTTTCCCAGCAATGTACGGCTATCGTCCGACAGCTTCGCCACACGTCCGGAAGAGGACAGCGAAGGACGTATGCCACAAATGCAACTGTAATGTTATGCAGAAATCTCTGGTATATGTATTGCGCCAGAATACAATTCCAGGCCCTGTTCAGGTTACCCTTTATCGCGCCATCGTGTTGTCCGTTGCAAAACATCAATGATGCTTGATTATCCCAAGACTTTTTGAAATTATGGCTCAACAATCTAATGACAAATTAGCGCGATCACTATTGGATCCTTCTGGCCGCGAAGTTCTGTGGCCGACTGTGTTCGCGGGCGTCAAAAATGTTGTCAAGAGTAACAACCTTACTAATGACACATTGAGTTGCATTAAAGGATGGCTGAAATCAAATGACAGCCAGTTACATATACCGCTCTTGGGAATAACGGGTGAGTTTATATTATTCTCTTCCTGCAGCACAATTCCCGCTTTTTATCCTTTCTGAGGAGCTCGGACGCACGTAAAACTGTTGCACTCACGGTGGTTACCTCGTGCCGGGATTGCATGACCGCTGTCAGGTGCTGCATACGATTTCCCTAAACTGTAGCACAACTGTACGGAACCAAATGGCGTCGCCTAAGCTCTTTCAGCGGCTGGAAAAGCAGCTATCGCGGCCGCAGGGTCCGCAGGTAGCGACAGCGCTCGTGCAACTTCTCGTGGACTGGGTATACCTTTTCGGGTGCGTGCCAAACCCCAGCAACTCTGTTGCAGGTCTCCCAGCGTCCTTAACATCCATCCCCTGGGTACCTCCGTTGCTTGCACTTGTCACTTTCTCTAGACCACACTTCGGCCGTGTGCGGCCTCGTTCACCTACTCTACCCTCCACGACGCTACCCGTTCCTTCCCGTCCTCCTCCTTTCTCCCGCTATTCGTTTTGTAATAACCGCTCCTCGACCTCCTCCCTTGTTGTCGAGCTGCTATCGTTCATTTCAACCTGCGTCCCTCCTTTCGTCCACCCTCCTCCACCCTCCCCTCCTCCACCCTCCCCTCCTCCACCCTCCCCTCCTCCACCCTCCCCTCCTCCACCCTCCCCTCCTCCACCCTCCCCTCCTCCACCCTCCCCTCCTCCACCCTCCCCTCCTCCACCCTCCCCTCCTCCACCCTCCCCTCCTCCACCCTCCCCTCCTCCACCCTCCCCTCCTCCACCCTCCCCTCCTCCACCCTCCCCTCCTCCACCCTCCCCTCCTCCACCCTCCCCTCCTCCACCCTCCCACCTGCTTTCCATCTACCACCACCACCTCTGCTGCTTCCCATCTCCCCCTCCACCCACCCGCCCTTGCTCGTTGCTGCTGAGCCCTTCACATCGCAGCGACTATAGGTAAAGCGTTAGGGATAACCATTGTACTGATGTTTATTATTATGGTAACCAATGTTTTATATAATTTTATGATAAACCAAACAGATGCACATGTAAACGTACATCGTCAGGTCATACTACAATAGAACGGAAGCAAAGAAATGCCATTTAGCAGGTCGTTCAACCATGTGGCCGTCACGCAGCGATTCCCATACCGCCTCCCTCCATGCCCTCCTGCCCTCCTCCCCCGCCTATCTCAGCAGCCAGGAGGAGCTAGGCCTCCGCAGTCAGGCCCTCCTGGATCAGCCCCGCTACAGGTCTATGGCTGCGGGCTGCGGACCCTCCCCGGCAGTCTTGGCCGCGCAGGCGGAAGCGCAGCTGGGGGTGCCCCCCGTGGGGCCAACACGAGGAGAGGACTTCATTCGCTGGATGTATTGGGGGGGTGAGTGCGGGATTGGGATTGGGATTGGGGTGGGGGGTGGGGTGGGGGTGGGGTGGGGTGGGGTGGGGTGCCGCTAAGGAGGTGCTGCGCATTGCTGGGAAATGGTGATACACTTGAGCTCAAGTCGCCTTGCTAAAGGGGGGTTGGGGTATGGTTTAGGATGGCCTTTCTGGAGAGATAGCTTTTGAATGAGGTGTATGCTGCCCTCATCTGGGAGGGGAAACAGGTGTGGGAAATGAACGGGAGACGGAACATTTTCCCGAGAGGTTGTGGTATATACCCTTGAGGTTGTGGTACCCCCGTATCTCACACAGTGTGAGGTGTGTGGCGTCAGCAGTCGCTGTTTATGTCATTAACTTCCCTAGCACGTTGTTCTTTGAGCGAGGCGGGGCCGATATGTGATATAGCCCACTTTTACGCAATCAATGCATGACAGTTTTCCTCCCCAGTATGACGTTAGCTATTAAATGATTCTGAGTCGTCTTTCCTGAGTGAGGAAGCACTCCGCTCGTATCGCCGACGTGACTGTCGTGGCCCGTGTTACGTTATGTTATGTTATGTTATGTTATGGTGGCCCGTTTGTTTGCAGCTTCCAACACCGACCGGAACCCCGGGGTGAGCGCCGGCAGTGCGGGGGGTGGCAGTGGCAGCGGCACAGCCGGTTTTTCAGGCTGGCCCAGCGTTTTGTCGGGCGGCTTGCCCGGGGCGGCCCCCCCGCCATTCACCCCGCATGCGGTGAGCCATGCCGCTGGCGGACTTCAGAGGCCCCAAGTAGAGGGGGCCTTCCGGGGGCTCTTGGACCCCACACCCTCGCAACGAGGGGAGGAGGAGCTTTAGGGCATTTTCTAATGAGGGGAAAAGGAAGATTAACGAGTTGGGCTTATATATGACTCGCGTAGGGTTTAAGGCACGGAGAAGCGATACTCTCCGCAATCCCCAAGTGGAAAGGCGCTGGCTCGTCCGTACACATGTGCATTACGAGAGTAGGTGTTTTGCGTGGTCAGTACTGCCAGGGGGGTGAAAATCCCCCCCCCGCACATCACCAGCGCGCATATCAACAGGAGGATTCATTCGTGTGAGCACCCGTACTTACCGACCTTGTATATGTACGACAGGTTCCGGAGCTATGTGAACGGATGCGGGCAGACGCGCAGCGCATGACGTCAGCCTTGGCGGCCTGCCGTACAGCAGGTCGTTTGCAGTTACAGAACGAGCTGAGTACGGCCATGGATGCGTCGTACCGCGAGGCGGAGCGATGCAGCCAGTGGCGGCGGAGGGTGCAGGTAGGGGCGTTGTGTATAAGCGTGTGTGTATATATGTATGTATGTATATGTGAGAGAAGTCACAGACGCTACCGTCGTGCTTCTGTGACTGTGGCTTCATTCCCCTCCTGCTTCCTGTTTTGATGTCTGGTCTGTCGGGGTTCCCTTTGTCCATCCGAACCACCGCAGCAACAGGAGCCTAGGGGCCCGTGGGGGGTTTTAGCCCGGGTGTGTTGACTGCGTTGTACTCGACTCGTACGTGTGACACGGCTGAGATACGCTGCCCTCGTACTGCCCTCGTACTGTCCTCGTACACACTCTAATGACATCAGTCCCATGTCGTCTTTAGGATTACACCCAGCGTTGTGAGGACTCGGGGAGTCTGTCTGCCGTACTGGCGGCGACGGACGTCATCAACCAAGCGCTCCAAGACTGGCAGAACTTCACGAGCAAGGAGGTGTTTGACACGCTACGGATTGTCGTACCGCCGCCGCCGCCAGCAATGCGGCGAGCTGCCTCTGGAGTAACGACAACGGCGACAACGGCAGCAACCACCACGATGAGAACAACACAATCATCGGGAGCGCCAGCGGCAGGGTCGGGGCTGCGGCCCCAAGGAGGCGGCAAGACGACTGATTTAACCGACCTGCTGGGGATTGCGAATACGGTTTTTGGCTCGTTTGCACAACCGCCGCCGCCACCGCCGTCTTTGGCGGCGGAGCATTCGATGGCGACGGCGACGACGGCACGGGGCATCAGCACAAACCCCTTTGCCGCCGCCAGCGCCAGCAACGGTGCGGCAAATCCGAATCCGACGTCAGGAATTGAGCTCCGGCGGGCGGTCGTCAACCCCTTTGCAGAGGCGCACCCGCCGCCATCACAGCCGCAACCAGTTCAATCTCGCGTATCTTCGGTGACGCCAGCCCGCGTTTCGATGGCAGATTGGGATCCATTTGCGCCCTTACCGCCGCCGACGACGACGACGATGGCGATGACGCCGCAGTCAGCGGCGCCCGCCGCTGCGCCAACGGCGGCAGCGGCGGCGGCGACGGCGATGGCAGCCGGAAGAGGCGTCAGCTGGGGCTCCTCAGCCTTCCCCCAGGACCCCGCGGGCCTTACATGGCCACCCGCGGTGTCGTACAATAACAACAGCTCGCAGGCAGCGCCCTCCCTGGCATCAAGCAGCCCGTTTGTGGTATCCCCGTCGTGCGCCTCTGTCACTTCAACTGCATCGACGCCTGCCCCCGGCGGCGGCGGCGGCGGTGCCGCTACAGCAGCGCCGTCCACGGGGGGTTCGCCGCGGGGCCCGCCAGGCAGTGGCGCCGCCGCCACTAGCGCCACATCGTTACCGTCGTACTTGCAGCCCTTCAGGGATCTGCTCATTGAGTCGACCTCGTCCTCCGTTGCGGTGGTTCCGGGAAATCGACCGAACGCTGTTTCGCGAACTTCCGGGCCGGGGGGAGCTGCCGTACCAGCAACTGCAGCGGCGGCGACTGCGGCAACAACAGCAGCAGCAGGCGCAGAGCTGCAGCAGCTCTTTTCCGCCGCCGCCGCTACAGACGGCAGCAATGGCGGCAGTGCTGCTGCTGCTGCCGGCGTTTTGGAATGGCAACCCGAGTTTGAACGTCTGGCGTCAGAGCTAAAGTCGCTCTGGGTTTCCTCAGCATCGGCATCTCCCTCATCCTCACTCGCTTCGCATCGCGCGCCTTCGTCATCCCACGCCTCCACGTCCACCTTTTCAGAAGCAAACAAGGCTTCCAACGGCGGTGTCAACGGCGACGCGATGACGCTGCTGCCGGTTGTTCTGCGGCATGTCAAGGGCATGTGCGAGGCGCTGGCTGCGCAGCATGCGCTAAAGGTGGCGGCGGCAGTGGCGGCGGCGGCGGCGGCACCGCCGCAGCCGCACGCGACATTACCTGATTCGGCATCTACGGCGCAGGGCAGGGGGGTAACAGCGGGCAGCGGCAGCAGCAGCGAGCTCCGTCGGTCGAGCGCGGCTGCATCGTCCACCGCTGTCGGCAGCCCGGGAGCCACGGGCGGCTCCGGCTCTGGCGGGGCCGGGGCGGCAGTAGAGGGCGGGTTCTTGGGTTTTGGAAATGGGCAGGCCGTCGGGGCGGGCAGCTGGATGAGTTTCGGAGCGGGAGGGGGGGCACCGGCTGTGGGTCCTTTGCAACAGCACCTCCTAACGCAACAACACCATCGTCACCATCAACATCACCATCAACATCACAATCATCATCAGCGGCAGGAGCAGCAGCGACAGCAATAGCTATATAGGAGCAACGGCTGAGCAGCATCAAGCTATACATGGAAATGGATTAGGAAAGGGAAATGGGCGGGTTGCGGCGTCGAGTGAGTCCTACCATGTCTTGGTAGGGCGCACCTGGCTGGCTAACCATGATGCAGGCCAGGGGAGGCTGTTTCTGCTTCTGCTTATGCTGGTAGATGGGCATTGCTTGGGTCGCTAGCCCTGCAGGGGGCGATACAGGAAGGTGATGCGATTCCAGGACCAGCACCTTGTGCGCCAAGACGAGAAGCTGGAAACGAAACCAAGAGGGCGCAATCCTCAGCGCCAGCTTTTGCGGTGGTGTGGATGAGTTGTATGGGTTTCCGTATATCCTTTTGTCCTGCGCGTGTGTATCTTTGCCTTGATGTGTCTTTATTTGTGTGTCAAGGGAAATGTTTTTTGCCTTGATGTGTGCTAGGAAGGGATTGTTGCGCAATGCGAGTGAGAGGGTGGGGGTGGCTCGGGTGTAGCTCGTGTAGAATGTATGGAGGAATCCGCCGAGTAGAAGGGAGTTGGCATTGCGATGTGATCCTGTCTGATTTTCTTCGAGCAAGAATCCTGTGCTAGGGTTCGATCCCCAACTCGGATATTTTTTATCTTGTCAGTTTATTTCTGCTGCAGCTGTTTTGTTTAGTGCTGTCTGTCTGGCTGGCTGGTTGGGGCTGGCTGGGGCTGGCTGGCAGACAGATAGGGCAGGCAACAGAGACAGGGAGGTGAGCAGGTAGTTATTATCTGGCTTCGTGTCCTCAACGCTGTCTACTTCCTGTATTGACATTCCGCTTATTATTCTTCAGTTTAGGGTTGAATTGCATGTGATGTGCTGGTGATGGCGAGTTTAGGGGTAGGTGTAATCTGGCGCATATACACGGCTATGTCGGGGAACAGCATTCGGGAGGCAGGTGATTCTGACCTTGTCATTAAGGTAAAAGGGTCATCATTCAAAATGAAATGAACAGCTTAGCGAGGAAGAGTAGCAAGGATGCGGTGCGCGTACGTGTATGTATACATCTTTTATTGAACTAAGCCGTTCGTGTGTGTACGGTGTACAAATTTAAGAGCAAATGGACATTTCCATTTTTATTTTGGTTTTTAAATCCGATGCGGAAACCATGATGCGTGCTTGGGTCGGCATGCGCGCTTTGGGCTCCGGGGCTGTGGGCTCTGGACAGCGCATGGCGTAGGATTGTTTTGGGAGCGGTAAAGCGGTAAGCTGATGACAAATCTGTGCGAGTGTGAGTGGCCTTCGCCATGTCAATAGTTAACCATTTCCTAGGTACGAGTGGTAGCCGATAGTTCTTATTCTGCCCCTCTTTACCTGTGTTGTCGATTCGTACGGCATATGATGAATCCGTCCGTCGTTACCAAGATGACCCGTCGAAGGAACGAAACGATCAGACGACTATTGTTTGGGTGTGTGTCGTGAGAGCGCAGCCCGAGCCACCTTGCCCGCGCACGCTTCTTTCAGCAGCTTCACCGGCGGGGAGTTTGAGGCGGGGTCCGGGGGGGGGCCAAATATTGAAACGGCCACATGCACGCACTCAGCGGTCTGGATACGGAAATATGCTGCTACGGCATCTTTAGCCGCCCCGGTAGTATCTAGACACCGCTCCTCGCAACGATTCCGCTTCTCACGGCCCTACGTCCACGTCCCCGACTAGAGTTGCTAAACAAAAAACAAAGTAAACTTATAATCGAAAACATGAATGAGTCCAAAGGATAATTCACGACCTAAACATATATAGCCTTTTGCAGAGGTCTGCAAATATGACCTTTAATATATGGCCTTTTGCAGCAAGCGGAAATCACGGAAGCTGTGGACTAAAACGCTGGCAGTGCGAATGTGTATATTGTGCGTGCACCTCTCTTTACATGCTACTGCGTGCTGGATTTCGCCAGCCCCTGTTAGCCGACCCCTTGGATCCGGACCTTGTACGTGTCGCCCTAGGTAACGAGTAAACCTTCCATCTTTTTGTTATGTGCTGGTGGAATGAACGGAATGCTCGGTAAGATAAAAGTAGGTGATAGCACATTGCAGTGTCCATGCCTGTCCACGAACCGCCGTATGAGCCAGCACGTCGTGGAGTAGTTTCCCAACCCCGCATCTATCCACCGTCAGTGTATGTAGCCCAAAAGTGCCTATGTGTGTGTGTGTGTCTCTGTCTCTGTGTCTGTGTGTGTTACATGGTCGTGGGTGAGTTCCCCGTACCTGCAAACCGCCCTAACACGAGCCGAGGGCTCAAGGGCTGCCAGATCGCCTATAAGCACCATCCTGCCTCGCGCTTCTGTTTGCGTGTTACATGTATCGATCCGGGCCTGACGGTGGCCAGGGGCACTTAACCGTATACCCCAACGGGAACAACCGCCGAAGTACTCCGTATTGGAGGGGCGTTATATCGGTCATAGTCCTAACCGTTCTCCCTTATCAACGCAAGGCGCCGGCACCTGATCGAATCCTCTAGCCAGCTACATACACACCAGCTCAGAGGCCAAGCTACTTCTGATGCACAGAGCGCATCCTCTTCAGCTGCGCCATCTGCAAATGCACTCACACCGGTGCCAATCGCCATCCTATCCTTGCAAATCCTGCCGCCGCCGCCTGGTTTCATTATCCAACCACCATCGGGTATACAGCCTGGTCCAGGCCCTGTGCAGGATTAATCTTCCACCACTGCTCTGCGGCAGTGTATAGATAGATCTTCATGGTGAGCTCGACCAGAGTCTCTAAGTCTGGTTCCGTGCGACTGTCGTACAACCGTATAAACATGGCACGATACTGCAGGAATGGCCAGGGTGCGCAGCTTCGTCAGCCTGCTTTTTATGTTTCATATTTTACTTCGTTTGATCATATACCCGCTGTAAAATTGCATTGGGTTTTTTTACGCACTTGCATTGCCATCGCCTCGCGCCTGTATGGCACTGTGTGTTTCCGTGTCACGGCACCCTTCTATTAGGATTGGACCCCAGCCAAAATTAAGGTTTTACCGAATCAGTCACACGATAACAGCTCCACGATAAGGATTACGACACGACCAACAGGATTAGGATTGGGACCCCAGCCTCAGAGTTAGGATTGCGGTCCGGCCCCAGGATTAGGATTGGGACCCCCCCCCAGGATTGGGATTGGGACCCGGCCACAGGATTAGGATTAGACCCCCCCCCTAGGATATGGATTAGACCACCACACTGGATTAGGAATTAGAAGTGGTCCACCCCTGTTGAGATTAGAGGATTGCTGACCGGTACCCACCCCCTGGATTAGGGGATTGGGACCACTTTGCACCCCTCTGCCTTGATTAACCTTCCCTTTCGGCATGGTTAATCGACCTCTTGCCGCCCGTGTATCTCGATCATCAGCAACTTCGTGAAACGTTTTGGTTATTGACTTGCAAATGCAGGGCAAAGCTGTTTTTTTTGTCAGTTTTGAAACAAAACTAGGTTCTTACAGGACGAGGTTCGTTAATGTGCTCTACACAGATCTGCGTCTAGACCAGAGCGGACACAAACATATAAGGCTTATAAGGCCCCACCAACGTCTCACATGCTGCCCATCACAACCAGCATGCACCGTGCACATGATGCCAACCGCAGACCACAGTGACCAGGCCCCCCTAGTAATGACCACCGCAACAAAATATATAACAGTCGATCGACTTGCGAGAAAGCAGGTGCGAGGTCGCGCAAAAGATTTATTTTCGAAAGCGCTAACCTACACGGTGCCCACAATTTACACTTTACTCACATGCCCAAGACAAAAATTGTGTGTGCGTGGGTGCGTGTGTTGCATCTGTGATAATGTATGCCTCCTGAGTAATCTACACTCGTGCACAGAAGAGAGGTAACAAAAATGTCTCAGCCTCCTGATCTCCTTCATCCTGTGGTGTCCTGTCCGCTGCCGACCTTTCCGCAATTCACTTCTGCTCAACCTCAACCAGCTCCGCCACTCCAGCAGCAGACTTCTGGTGGGTACACCGCGAATATTCAACTGCAGAGACAGGATCCCGCTGGCCGAGGAGAGGCAGCAGCAGCAAGCAGCCATAACTTTGATACATCGAACGAGGAAGAGGAGGGGGAGGAGGGGACGGAGGAGGAGGAGGAGGAAGAGGGGAGAAAAGCACTGCCTGCCGTTTTCGCAATTGGGAAAATTCAGTGGAATTGGCAACCATTACGTCTCTCACTCCGCCAAATGTCGTACCCACAGTACGGCAGCAAAGCGCCAATCAGCCTCCAAACCGCTAACGGCCAAGTTAGCCACGGATCGATGCTTATGCCCGAGAGTATGTGTTATTAGCTGTTAATAGCGCACAGCGTGATGCAAGTGATACACACACACGTCGCTCTAGGCCCACGGTTGATTACACGTACATGCCGTACGTAATACGCTAGTCCGCCATTGAACCGTTCCGTAAAGGGCAAATCGATGGATAGACACATACACACATATGTGCATCCATTCATACATACATACTTGCATACATAAGGAGTGAAGATAAACACGCGTTCGGGACATGCAGGTGCGAAAGCTGATCCTAAGATAAGAAAGTGGTACTCAACGAAGTGTTGCATCAAACAAGCATCAAGCATTTCAAGGCAACGGGTCCGGAGGAGGACCAGAGGAGAGAAGATATTGGCGCAGCCCCTACATCACATCACATCACATCACATCACATCACACATAGCTCCGACAAGCGGGTAGATTGGCATCACTCAGGCGGCACATCCCCGCACACGCGGCGAGCGACAGTCCCGGCCACACGACCCCACCATTCGCCCAAGTCGGCAGTTAAAAATACAACAGACAGAAAGACAGTCCGGCCAGACAGACAGACAGACAGACAGGCGAACTACAAACGCAGCGTAGCACCAGAAAAGCGACACCAGAAAAGAAGGGCCACCCCAAGGACATGTCCACCAGATGCAAAGTGCCCCTACATCTGCAAAAAACGCAAGGTATAAAACACACACACGCTCCTCCTGCTAAAACCCGCTGCCAACAAATCGACGTCAGAGAGGAGCGCAAGAGGGTGATATAAAAGAGGTAAGTTAGGAGGGCGCGCAAAGACATGCAAAGGCACGCACATGCACAGCGGGTACAGCACGTGCACAAGCACACAACCAAGAAAACACAACGCGACGCGCGTTTTGTAATGCATTATTACGTAACGCAATGCCGCATTGTTACCACGTTGCCGCTTCCGCAGCTACTCCATCTCACAAATCACCTTTTCCCGGTAAAGCTTAATAAAAAGAAGTGCTCAACCGCCGGGTCGAACGCATTTTAGTCCAAAACTAAATCCCCAACCGCAAGCCTCGCCGCCATTTATTTATCAATTTTTTCGATTTCTGAATTTTATTCATTCGATGCGGGCCTCACTCGACAGCCGGGACTCGCTCGATCCAAAAGAAAAAAGTGAATCAACCAACCAACCAACCAACCAACCAGGTGCTATTACCACCTTACCACCATCACCATGTCCGCTGCAATAACGATACATGCATACATACACACATACTTACATACATACGTACTAGAAGCACTTACTTGGCGTGAAGCGTATGACAGGATCCCCGTCATCACACACACACACATATCTGTTGTTCCTCCTCCCCCCAAAGCCTTAACTCATAAACCTCTCCA
This sequence comes from Volvox carteri f. nagariensis, assembly GCF_000143455.1. Classification (NCBI taxonomy): domain Eukaryota; kingdom Viridiplantae; phylum Chlorophyta; class Chlorophyceae; order Chlamydomonadales; family Volvocaceae; genus Volvox; species Volvox carteri. Next base: position 61,299 of record NW_003307565.1, read on the forward strand.
CCTCCGCTCGCATGGTATCTTGACAATCCCAAATAATGCCGCTGTGTGGAAGTTGTTAGACCGAGGGACCGGAAAAACACTTTTCGCTCGCAGCAGGTGAAGCAGGCTGTACGAGCTAATACGCATCCTGTTGGTTTGGCGAAGAAGAAGGGCGCAGAAGGCAGTGCACAGACAGAGCAGGAGATACATAACACAGCCGGCGGTGGCAGTGAGGACACAGCAGGGACAGCGAAATTATAGAGACAATTGTTGTTGGCGGACGTCGCATCATACGACTGTAGCATCGACAAAGCATGTGCGTACGGCAGACTAGGCATATTTTTTTCCTCACAGGACATATTTGAACATCTGCAAAACGCGATATACGACCGATCGAGAATAATAATCTTGTGTACACACACGCTTGCTCGCAAAACTTTTCCTGTGGTGGAACTCGCGTCTGTCAACTGAACATTTGTGGAGATAAAACAAAGTACTTAACTTTTAACGCCACCTCGAGTGGAAACAGCAGGCTGTCTCGCGAAGTGTGTGCGCAGACAAGTACATAACGTAAACGGCAGCAGCAGCAGCAGCAGCAGCAGCAGCTGGTAGCGCTAAGCCTCGGAGTATATATAAAACGTATGTAAGACACAACAAAAATCGTCTGCTGCAATTTCGTCGACGAACCAACACCACACTTTGCAATTCCAAACCTGTAAAAACCTTAAGGAGGGAAAAACGTCAGGAGTTGCGTCATTCTACGAATCCGCACGTCATGCGGCCATAAAAAACAACTTGCAAGGCCCGCCAAGCAAAACATCTATCGCCCTTGCTAGACATTACAAGTTGTAACCATCTGCTAAGGCTACTATTACTACCACCACCACCACTACTACCACCACTACTACCATCACTATCACTAATATTACCACCACCACCACCACCACCATCACCACTACCACCACTACTGCGCCGCCTTTCTGCCACAAATGCAAGGCATGCTGGCACCGCCGCCGCCACCCAGGCCCGCCCGCCGCGTCCCCGTCTCCCCCTTTGTCAAAACAACCCCATCAAACAAACCGCGTCAGACACCAGTTCGCGTCGCTCCCTCCGCTCCGATCCGTTCCCTTTACTTCATAATAGATACGAGTGCGGCCAGTCAGACGTCTCGCGATGTCGATGAGTGGCTCTTCCCCTCCATCCCTCGCCGGCCTATCCGGAGGCCTCCGCTGTGGGTGAGGATGCGGAGGTGGGTGTGGGCGACAGCTCCTCTTCCGCCTCCTCCTCCCCGTCGTCGGAGGGCCGCTTCTCAAACATGTACCTAAATATTGGTGTGGGGGGGGGAGGGGGGGTGGAAGGAAAAGTTGTGGTAGTGGTGATGGTGTGGGGAAGCTATGTGCAAGAAGCGAAGGGCCCCAAAAATGCCGATGTTCACATGCCACTACTAGAGTGGGAAGTGGGGGCCAGGAGCTCCCCGAGGAGAGAAGTAGATGAAAAGGAGGAGACAAAATACTTGGAAAGGTTTTCAAATAATATAATACAATCCGCAACCACCACCTTATCTCCCACCAACATTGCCATTAGCGCCTAGTCAGAAGCCGCACTCCCAACACCCCCCTTCGGATCCAGAAGTTCCCCAAGACAACACCCCCTCACCTTATCATTAATCAACACAACACCCCCCTTCCATGCCGTCGTTGTATCCCATATGTCACGTATCACATCATCTCCATCCGCCAGCGCTCACGCTGAACGGATCCAACCCCTAAAAAATAACCAACCGGCGCCCCAGTCTACCTCTCCTTCATTCCCTTTACCCCCCCCCATCTCTATCCCCAACACACACAAAGCCCGAAGTAACCTCCCCCTTACAAAAGTCAGGACCGTGATCTTTTTTAGCCCAATAAGTAGCATTGTTAATTCAGTCAAACTCCAGTAACTTTTCAACCGGTCTCGCAGGCGACCCACTTGTGACAGCGCAGCAGGGCAATGGCGGAGGCGGCGACCTCAGGATGGATGCCCAGCTCGTCCATAACCGCCTGAAAGCCGGGAGGCAAAACCCGAGAGGGGACCGAAACGTCACCTCGCCGGGGGCTGAAGGTGTCGTTGGGGGGTGGGAAGTTCCCCGGGGGGGGACGGAAAAGGGTAATAAGTGCCCCGGAAGAGGAGCCCCTCGGCAGCCGTTAAATTCGTGTTCAGGTCGCAAACCCTGACCTTGCCGTGAATATCGTGAATGTGTTCTTCTCCTTTTGCTTTCAGTCCCCGGAGGAGAACGGAAGAAGAACAGAGGACTAAAAAATCAAACCCAACGCAGTCCAGTCCTAAAACCCTAAGTCGTCCGGCAGCTGCTGAGCTCCCAATCCCCTCCCCACTGCTCCTCCTCCCCCTCCTCCTCCCCCTCCTCGTCAGTACCCTTCCCCGCGAAGTGCCACTAGAGGCAGCGACAAGAGGACCTGGTGGGCAACACCCTGCGTACATCAATCGTCTTTTGTTTGTCGTACCTATCTGCAAATCAGCGGTTTCCGTAACCCTAATCTCCCCTCCAACCCCAAGCCCCCGTAGCCCCGGCCTCCAAACACACACCTTCATGTGCTGCAGCAGCGCATCGAATTGCCCCGCGCCGAACCCGTGGTTCCGGAGCTGGTCCCTCTGACTGGTCAACAGGGTGGAGGAGGCGAAGCGGGCCTTGCCGCCCAAGGCGCAAGTCAGGAACTCCAACTGCATGTGACCCGGGGGGGGGAAAGGAGGGGGGAAAGACGAACCACAAACGAGTGAAGAAGCTGCTGCCCCAGGGCAAGAGTGTACCAGACGTAGGACTGACCGAAAGGCGTCCGTAAAGGAGGAGGGGGAGGGGCGCAACGACCCGGCACTTCTCACTTCAGCAGACGGAGGAGGAGAAGAAGAAGAAGATGGAGGAAATTTGATGGAGGGAACAAGCAGAGCTAGCGCGACAAATACTGAAATCCTGGATCGCGTCTAAGCGGCATAGGAACTGCGGGATGGGAGGCGGTATCAGCAGCAGCAGCAGCAGCAGTAGCAGCCGAGTCAGGGATTTCCACGAAGGACCCTGATAGCCGCGCCGAATACATTCCTTTCCCTTTTCCTGGGGTAACCGTGTGCACGACCTTGCTCTACATTTCTTTAGCTTACACTTCACCAACTTAAAACTTGCCAACTTAAATTTCCAAGTTCCAAAAACAAAATAAAAACCTTAACTCGTCCAATGAAATTCAAAACTTAAGAATGGTGGTGGAGCGCGGTATTGTGAGGAATCCAGATGGTAAAGGTTGAAATATTTGGATTCGCCTATATTTTGTCGTACATACCGTGTGTGTCTTGAGGTTCTGTTCGTTGGCGTCCGCAAACATCACCTCGCACCGTTGGTCGTTGCGCATTCGGTTGTAGAGGCTCTCAACGGCCGCCGACAACGTCTCCCACCCGCCCATGCTCTCATATCTGCGGGGGATGGGGGAAGGCCGGGGTCATGCACATCATCTCGCGTACATCCCGAGCAGCAATCCCGAGCTTCCAATCAATGCAGCGAAATGTGGGGTGACGCGGCATGGTGTGAGGATGAGTGGAAACAATGTATGAATCTTAAACTTAAAATAATGATACATTTATGAATTGTGCGATGACAATTTATTTCTCGCGGAGGCGGCAGCGTAATTGAAGCTCTCAATCGGCCTTAATGGATTCAGAAATGAAGCCAGATTTATTTTAGATCACGCACAAGGCTATTGGAGGAGATGGAAAGGAGAAGGAGGAGGAGGAAGACAAGATGAAAAATATTTATTAGTGAATTTGTTAATCTAGTCTTTCACCTCCTAATGAATTATAAAAACCAACAATCGAAATACACGTAAGCAGCAACAAAAAAAAGAATACCACAACCCCAGTAACACCCTCATGGTCCGTACACTCACACGCAGTAGCTGGCTGACGCCCGTCTGCCTATCGAGGTGGTGTGTACGGGCAGTCCCGTAGCGGCCTTGAGCAGTTTTACCTTGGCGGCCTTGAGTGGTCGGTTGCTGCCCCACCCCACCCAGAGGGCCCCATGGGCGGGGGAGGAGAGCGCTCCTGCCGGCGGGGAATACCAGCAGACGGCGGCATTCGTGCCGAGTGCCGAGGAGTGATACAAACAGACAAGCGCAAAATAAACGGACACGTCTGTGCGCATGATCGGTGTCTGGGTGCGTCTGTTGTGTGTGTGTGTGTGTGTGCGTGTGTGTGTGTGTGTGTCTGGAGGGTTGGTTAACCGTCCGTAACCCCCACATGGCTGGGAGGGGCGGAAATGGGGTCGACGGCGGAGGAAATGGATTGGGCAACGCAGGCCCGGGTTTCGGAGCGCGGATGCGAGGAGTGCGCGCAGGCGCGTCCTATTGGACTCAGCACGCAGGTTAGGCTGCACGAATACATCTCCGGACCGCATCATCACTTTTTCGGTCGAGTGTGTAACCTGAGAAGCTGCCTGGGCGTCCGGCCGAGCCATTTGCTGTCGTTCGTATGGCCGGTGTGACAAATACTTTAAAGTTACTGGATGGCGGATGCTTTGCACATACCACACGGCGCCAACCCTTGTCTGATCCCTTAGGCGTCCCGTAGGGATATGGGTATGTATCACGGCTCCCGTTGCACCTTTGTAATGCAACTCCAGAATGTGTAAAACAGATACGCAAACACAGACACGTGTGCCACGCGCGGGAGAAGCTTTCGAATGGAATAACATCTCTGTCTGTTGCAGACCTGTGGAGAGAACTATGTGCATGCGGCGCAGCAAGTGGCATCGAACGGGGCGGGCGCACACGGGCTGCAGCGCGGCTATGGACAACATGATACAGACTTGGAATCACAGGCTCAAATAATCGAAGTTTTTTGATACAGGGAAGCGCAATTGAGCTTACCCAGCGAGTTGTTTGGTAATGAGACGCCGCACAGTGCGGTGAACGTCTCACAGACGCTTAGCAAGTCGTTGATCAGTCCATCAGGTAAATTTTTGTCCTGTGCCATGTAAATAAAACAAACCAATGGGTCAGATTAATCCTTGCAAACCCTGGACAGTAGAAACACCTCAGACACTGGCGGTCACAGAAGAGAACAACCCGACGGTACTCCGCAGAGGTTCGCTTCGCACCTCTAGACATGTAGCTAAGTGCTGGGCCGCTAAGGCGACAGCTGCGCCGCGTTCCTCGGGCGGGGGCGCCTGACGCTTTAGTGGGGCGTATGGGGCGGAGAACCGTTTCGAAAATGGCCATTCAAATTCGGTGCAACGTTGTCTGCTTATGAAGCAAGCGTCCCTCTACACCTACCGGTCCGTGGAGCAAGACGCCGTGCATAGCCGGAAGCGACAGCAGCTTCTCATGCCAATCGGTCACTGCCTGATGGATTGTGTTCACATCATCTTGTGCCATCGCATGTGAGCCCCAGGGGCAAGGCGGAAAGCAGGAAGGAAAGATACACGCTCAACCGTCGCTTGATAGTCTAACTATGCCGAACTGCGCAAGGTTTCACTATTCCGACATTTGACTGTATCAAAGTTATAGAGGTAAACATACAAAGCGGTTCAAATGGTTGGGATATGTTCCAGGACACCTGCTGTATAAGGTACAGTCACCGCGCTTCCCTGCCGCCAACCATGTTGCATACCTAGGACAACTATGCTAACTTTTATGAGGCATGACCCTTTCTCGTGATGAAGGCGGGGTAGTTGGTCAAGACGAACGTTGGCTTTCGGAGCGCAGCGCTTCACATGAACACCCTCGCTCATTCCATATCCATAGAACCATCTAAGCCTTTTACAATTTTGTAAGTTTTGAGAGTCCTTGTCTAGGGTGCTTAACCTAGTTTAGCCTTCCGTTATATACAGTAATACATCGCACCACGGCTAAGTCATGCACAGTCAATTTCTTTAAGGAATAAGGAAAGTTTTTGCTTATGGTTTTGCGTGCAATTTGACCTACTTGGGTGCTCTTGTGCTAACTCGAAATGGTCAAGACACAAAAGAACCCCAAACGGCACAAGCCAAATGACGATGAACCGTCAACAAGTGGAGATGACGCCGACCGCACTGGAAGTGAAAGCGCTGATGTGGCCGGGGCGAAGGCTTCCGGTGGCGGCGGAAGCATTGGTCAGCAGACGAGCGGCATCCGTAACAAGCAGAAGCGCTCTGAGCTTTACCACAAGCTGAAGCACCAAAAGGAGGCAAGCGGGGTGACCGCTGCTGTGTTTCTTTCCCGTACACCGACATTCGTACACAACGTGCCCCTTCCGCCATCTCCATGGAGCCTGCTCGCCGCTCTGAAAGGACGGTGTCCTGTGCACCATGGATGCTTTCGATTGGGTTGACGGTAGTTGTCTCTCTGGTATCATCATGCCTCAAGCAAACACTTTTCTGTCAACATGCATACTTTACCCATCCCAACTGTTCTTCCTGAGCGAACAGCTATTTGGGGCCCCTGTCCTTGTCTTCCAGTTTCCAAGTACCTCTTTCTCTCTCTCCTTTTCCCAACCCTCTGCTGCAACCTCTCCTCAACTTCCAGAAGACCAAGGCTAAAGAGCGGCGCAAGCGACAGAAGGACGCGGCACGCGCGGAGGAGTTGGGGCTGGAGCCGCCACCCAAACCCGTGCAGCATGTGGGTGCGCGCGAAGGACCGGGCTGTACCTACATACGGACCGGATTGGGGTTTTAGCGTAACGTTATTAGCTTAGCTTAGTAAAAGCGTGGCACCAGAATTACACAGCTCAGCATTCGCCACACATTGAATCTAGTCGCGAAAAAGGCAAGGAAGGAGGGAGGGAGGGGGTTGGGGAGGGCGGTGGGGTTTATGGTTCCTGATTAGGCAAGAAGGACCTCCCTAGGGTCACGACCGAGGGGGTGGGCTTGGGCTTGGGAAGGGGCAGCGAAAGGAAGGAGAGTGGGCCGAGGACGGGAGGGTGGTGGGAGGGGAGCACCAGGTGGCGGGTTCATGGGATTGAGGGACACGGCGGCGGTGGAGCCCCTGCAGGCGAATGGCAGCCGGGGTGTCAGAGGCAGAGATCGCAGCATGCGCCTTCACAGGAGCGCGTGTTTGTTTGGGGGGGCGGGTGGAAGGGGCCCTATGTCGCAGTGTGGGTACACGGGGCGGTGGTAGTCGGGGGGTAAAAGGGGGGAGAGGCCTGTGCTGTGTTTATTGTGTACTGTTCCGCTCGTGGAAGGGGGGCCGGGAGAGAGGGAAGAAAAAATAGAGTTAAGAAACACAAAGAAACTGCAGCAGTGTTTTTTTTAAGTAATATATTCCTTTTAAGGAATAAAGAGGCCATTTTGGGCTTTGGAAATAAGGAACAAATTGAGGCCGATCCGTACATTTTCATTCCTCCAGCCAAAAACGTCCATTGCTGCCAGATTGCTCCGAAGTGTGCAGAACTTAGTATTTGCAATCATAGAATAGATATGAGGGGCCGTAAGAAGGTCAAGCCCGTGAGTCAACGCGGCATAGCAGAATGTATGACCGGTCCTTACATAGCCAAACACGCAAAAGGCAACGACTTGAACGCCGAACAAACACCAAAACAGCAAGATAAGCCTGAAATTTTTCCTGATAAAGGCGTTTGGGACGGCGGTGCTGTTGTCGGTAGTGCATCGGCAATGGTGTTGCTGCCAGCGGCGACCGATGACACCCACCCGCAACCGCCTGGACGAGCACCTAGCGCTGTGTGTGCGGATGTTTACCCAGGACCTGTTCGACCTGGGCACGTTCCCGTTCCTTGACGCACTGAGGAAGTGGCTGGACAGCAGCAGCAGGGGCCGGTACATGATGAACCGGTAGAGTCCCAGTGTGCTGTGGTTTGCAGTGGCGGGTGACGGCCTTTGATTTGCTATGCGGTTGCTTGCTTTGGGCCTTTGCTTGGTCGGATTTACTTTTTGTTCACAAACAGTGCCAGAACTATCTATGCATGTGCATGAAGAGTGCGCACATGAACGAAAACGCGCCAACTCAGTGTGTGCCTCTTGGTCTATGAGGGGAGTTGTAACTTATCGGGGGGTCTGGGGGGGGCGTAGCCCCCCCCAGCGCCCCACACTTAGGGAATACATTACGGCGACCCTAGCATTTTTGTTACTTAGGTTGGAATAAATTGAGACCCCCCCTAAATGAAAAAAAATCACTGAACTGCAGACGTTTAAAGCTGCAAATTTGAGCAAAGTAGCAATCCAAAGCAAATCTGAAAGCTGTGCAAACTCTTCACCGACATGTTTTAGGAGTCGTGCACACCAGTAGTAGTCACTAGCCGTCCTCTGCGCATTGACGTACAGCGTTGTGTCAAAGGGTGTTGCTGCCGAAGACGTGTCGTACTACTACTACTACTATTACTATTACTACTATTACTACTATTACTAGTAGCAATAACTTCGTGAAGAGAATGATAGGTGTATGTTGGTCCGCGCGGCGACCCACGGATCGAAGAGGGGGGCTTAGGTGCTGGGTTACCCCAGCGGCTGTGGGAGGGCACCTGCCGCAGCCGCTGCCGCTGCTGTTTATCCCCACTACCATCCATTCCTCAACCTCCCGTCCCGCCATCCCCTATCCACCTTCCAATCCCATCACTCGTTTGTGGCAGCAGCTTCACTCGTTCGTGGTTCGTCTTTCCAACCCCCTCACCACCAAGCTCCCAGCTTAGGGCTCCCCCGGAGGTTGGCGTCTTGGGCGCCTTGCCGGGCCCCTTGCTGAAACCCTTAGCGGCTTCGGCGGCGGCGGCAGCGTCTTGCATATAAGTCCACCCGCCCGCCCTCCGCATTAGCATGTTCGGGTTTCACCTTCCCCGGCACCCCACCCACACCCACACTGGACCTCAACGACAATCTTACGAGACCAGATGATGACAACGACCCCACAGAATATGTCGGTATCGCAGTAATGAATGGGCTTTACTTCCGGAACCACGGGGGGTCGATGACGTCATCGCGCCCTGCACTCAGCAGCAGCAGCAGCAATTTCGGACCTCCTGGACACCGTGACAGCAGTTCACTTTCCACTTTCCCGCACGTTGCATGTTTACCCGCACCACACACACGTGTGTGTATGTGTGTTTCCCGCCCGGTTTCCCGCCCGGTTTCCCCCCCGGTTTCCCTCCGAATGTTTTCTCAACTTTCCCCTCCCCCCCAGACTCTTGAAAACACCCGCGAGGCGGATGACACGATGGTGGACCCAGAGGACGCGGAGGTCATGGCGGACGAGAACGATGACGAATTTGCGGGTGTGTGTGGGGTGGGGTGGGGTGGGGGTTGGGGTGGTCGGGGGTTGAGGGGGCCGGCGGCGGGGAGGGTTAGGGCGGGGGCGGGGCCCCTTCCGCGGCCTCCTTGGACATGTCAGCGCTTTGCTCTTTGGAGTTGCGCATCCTTGCAGTTCCCCCCTTTCTGTTTGGGTGCCGATTGCTGTTTGGGTGCTTTGCTTCTGCTTGCATCACATATTTCATCCCCTGCTCCCCATCCCCCCGCCACACGCCACACTCCTCCCGCCCCCGCCACACGCAACACGCGGCGCGGTTCGCTCATTTAGCCCACTTCGCCAACGCCCGAGCCCCCAAGGTGCTCATCACGACGTCGTACAAGCCCTCCAAGATCATGTACACGTTCTTATCGGAAATGCTGGTGAGGGGACATTAGGGATGGACATACAGACAGACAGACAGACAGATGGACAAGGTGGTGGTGGGGAGGTGGCAGGACGGAAGGCGCTAACCTTTTGGTGACGCTGAAAAGGGTAGAAATTGCCACAAGAATTAGGAAAAGTTATAACTTGTAAACAGATAATAATTTCATTTTTAAATTCAACTCTAGTGGTTTGAAGCATGGAAGCTAGGTAGTATGCAGCGTTTCTTAAATTGAACACTCAAAGCTCATGTGCTTAAAAGAGTCCCTCCGCGGGACCGGGGTCCAACAATCAAGCTAGTAATTTTGCCTGATGGCTGGAATGGACGAATGAGGGGGGGCAGTTAAGTGGGGGCTGCTCTACACGAGGCTGACCGACTGACCTGTCAACTGTACGACATGCCCCCCCTCTCCCCCCGCAACCTCCCCTCCCTAAGGAGCTGCTTCCTTGTGCAGAGTACTACAAACGCAACGGCTTCCCGCTAAAGAAGATCGTCAAGTTCGCCGCCAACCGGGACTACACCGATCTGCTGGTGGTCAATGAGGACCGAAAGCAGGCAGGAATCGTAGGGGGGATTGCGGGGGATTGCGGGGGAGGGGATGTAAGGTGGTGGGGAAAGGTCGGGGGGGTTGGGGAGAATGAGGGACAGGACCGTCCAGCTCAGCTCAGCTCAGGACATGACATGACAGGACAGGACTGAATCAGGGAAACGACGACGTGGAGAGAGCAACGGGGCAGAGGCACCCACGACATGCAGTGTCATGAACTACGAATGACTTCGTAATTACCCAAACTCCCACGCACCCACACGCCCTCGTAACCTCCTCCCGCCTCCCGCCTAACCTGCTCTTGGTTCCCCCCACGCTTTGTGCATTCTCCACTCCCCCTCCCTCTCCCCCTCCCCCTCCCCCTCCCGCCCCCTCAGATCAACGGGCTACTTCTGGTGCACCTTCCTGACGGCCCCACCGCTCACTTCCGGCTGTCAAATCTGAAGCTGGGCAAGGACATAAAGGGACACGGCCGTACAACCTCCCACAAACCCGAGCTCATACTCAACCACTTTGACACGCGGCTGGGACACCGACTGGGCCGCATGCTGGCATCGCTTTTCCCGCAGGTGGACAGGGGGGGAAAGAGGGGTTACATGTGTATGTATGTATGCATGTATGTATGTATGTGGTCCCCGACTTCATCCCCTTCCCCGGCCTCATGCCGTCGTGACTCACAGGACCCCCAGTTTCGCGGCCGGCGTGTGGTCACCTTCCACAACCAGCGGGACTTCATATTCGTGCGGTGAGTGAATGTGTGAATGAGTGAGTGGATGAGTAAAGTGAGTGAGCGAGGGAGTGCACATGTGAGCGAGCGAGGTAGCTATTAGCGGAGTAGGGTGGTGGTGGTGAAGGGCAGCAGACAAGAGCAGTGAGTGCGGGCGGCAAAGGAGGGGCTGACAGTTCTAGCCGCATGGCAAAGCGGTAAAGCTGACAGACGACCGACGGGCTGGCGGTGTGTGTGTGTGTGCGTGTGTGTGCGTGTGCGTATGAAGGCCACCAAGGAGCACATGGCACGTTCCCGTTCCGACACTTTCTCCCCTCCTGCCCGGGCGCCCGGCTCCCGAGAATCTGCTTCACTCGTTCGTGGCTGTCCCCCGCAGGTGGCTTCGCTCCCAACCCCAACCCCGTTCGCCAGCGAGACCTAACTGCCCTAACCGTGCTTTCGTTGTTCCCCTTCCTTCCCCATCTGCGCCACCCACCGACACCTCATACTGTTGCTTGTTGCACATGATTTCCTCTCCCCACCTCCCCTCCTCCCCACCTCCCCTCCTCCCCATCTCCCCTCTTCCCCACCTCCCCTCCTCCCCATCTCCCCTTCTCCCCAGGCATCACCGGTATATCTTCGAGGAGAAGGAGACCCGCGACTCGGGGGACGCCAAGGGGGACTCCGCCAAGAAGAAGAAGGCGGTCACAGCTCGACTGCAGGTGAGGGGAGCTGCTGCAGCTCCTGGCAGCCCTCTCCGGTTCGTGCCTGCTCGGGCTAGCTGGGCTGCCGAGATGGGTAGCTGGCTGGCTGGGTAGCTGGCGTTGTCTTACCCGGTCTCTCCCCAACCCCCTTCGCCTCTCTCTCTCCCTTCAGGAGCTGGGGCCCCGCTTCTCCCTGAAGCTGCTCAGCCTCCAGAAGGGCACCTTCGACAGCCGCAACGGGGAGTTCGAGTGGCTGCCCAAGAAGGAGAACAAGACCAGCCGCCGCAGGTTCTTCCTGTGAGGCAGCAGTAGCAGCAGTAGCAGGAGGAGGAGGAGGTGGGGGAGATGGAGGAGGTGGGGAGGAGGAGGGGGAAAGATGAACCACGAAGGAGTGAAGCTGATGCCAAGGAGGATAGCCTGATGCGCCAGAAGTATGTAAAAACAAGTGACTAACCAGTGGCGACTTGTGAAGGAGGAGTCCTCGCGCCTTTAAAAGATAGCGGAAGACTACCTACCAACTCGATGACACCACCCTACCTGCCTGCGTCGTGTGATGGACGGATGCAGCCCTGGGCTCACCACCATCCCAACATCAGATGACGATGAACTACGCACCTACGAGAGCCGAAAGGGGCCTGTCGGCCTAGGGTCTAGTAAACAATAGACCCTATAAACGATACTGTAATAACCTCGCTAGCTAGAACCATGCACCTATATACATGCGAGTACTCCGTCCGTAAAGCTTTTTGCCGTCTATAGATCCTGCCCCAGTATCATAGATAGGGCCGGTCCCTGCCACATATGAGGGAACGAACTGACAGCTAGGCATTTAATATCAAACAGGTGTCACCGGTGACCGAGCGGCAGTCGTCGAGCTTCTCAAGAATCGACTAGCTTCTGCCATAAATATCAAAGAGGAGAAAGAAAGCCGCAGCTCATATGATGTGTGAAACAGGGGGGTGTATCTTTGCCCGTGGCAGCTACCCTGCGAAACCCTGCCTTCCCCGGTATTTCGGGGCACCCGAATCCAGTCACCCTAGTCAACTTCTCAGTGGATCGCCCAGGTTCCGCACCCACCACCAGCATCCAACGGAATCTGCCTGGTCGACAGCGGCCCAACTCTGTTCCTGGTCGGCTCGCAGGTTAACTTTATCCCAGGTCACCATCGTCCATCAACTAGGGGCGCAATGCCTTCCACCATCGGAAGGACTTTTGACCCTAACGGGTATCGACCTCCCGGGGACAATGGTCGCGCCTTACCAAACCCACATATATGATACCATGTCATACATATGATACCACACATATGATACCATATGATACATGTACATCGTCAAGTGCAGGTAGGCCTCGCTCGTTCGTATTCCCAATTGTTCGTCAACGGGGAGATGTACATATGTTAAACTTAGCTGCTCACAAACAACGGTACCGACTCTTGCACGCAACGCCGCCATGGATTGCCGACAAAAAAGGCTTACTTTACGCGGCCGAACGAGCTTTCCACTGCAAAGGCTTCGTTCGCAAATTTATACCGTAATGATACGAAAGTTTCGCGCCACACCTTTCGTTTTGGGCCACGAAGTGTGTCACAGTGGAAAAAGCTCTATGGGGAAAATTATTTACTTGTCGCGAAAATGTGTGGCACGAATGTGTTGTACGCCGTGTACATGGTGTAGAATCGGGGCGTTTGGTAAACCGCACCTGACTTTGGTGCCGCACCAACGGGCCTGTCTTCTGTTCTTCTGCGTAAACATATAGTAAACGATATGTCCAGCAGTTTGGGAGCTTTGACGCTGTCGCTCCTTGTTGTGGCTTCCTGGAGCCCCGCGAAATGTGTGTTCATGTAAACAAATGTGTGCCATAAAAACTGACAGCCCTCGCGAATTGGTGTAACAAAACGAAAAATTCCAGCTATATTTTTGGGGTACCCGCGAAAGGTGTGGCGCGAAACATTCGTATCATTACGGTATACGTACAACATTTTTTTCGGACAGTGCTGACAGTGCTGGATGGAGAAGGCATCTTATCATTATCTGAAATACTTTTCCCGGAGTAGCTGAGGGTAAACACAGACAACTGGCAAGGAAGCGACGACGGACGGCGGATTCTAAGCATCGTAAGTGCGGAGCGAGCACGGAGGACACGTAATTAAACCTGTTGTCCTTCACAACTTTCCTATATACAGCACAACTTGCTATGCTTTGGTTGTACTTGCAACTAGTTTCTGACCGCAACGAAGTATGCAGTTAGTTGCTTAAGTGCCTTCAGTCGCTGCTGGTCCAAGCGGCATGTAAGAGCAATGATAAACAAGCTATTCTTTATTATAAACATTTTGCATATGCACTGTTTTGGTAAACGCTATGGGCAACTTCTACTTTGTAATTTGCTTGGGGCGGCTGCTGTGCGTTAGCCAAGCGCTGGCCGGGTCTTAAGAGCGCTACACCATCAGCGATAGCTTACATTTTTGGCCGCAGTGGACGTATCCGCACCTGCAGGCTACTGTATGTAAGGGCAACCGTGCGCAGCTGCGCTACCGTACCCTTCGTTTCTGGGTTAGCCTATGGCCCGGAGGGTTTGAATTGCGGTCACAATTGGTTTTACATCTTGCCAGGACCTTGACGGTCTGGTCTGGTCTTAGATTACCAAGACCTTGAAAGTTACTAATAGTGATGATATCGGTATGTCAGAGGGTTGCAAAAACGGTCTAATCCCCCAATCCCGGGGTGTGGTAGTGGTCAGCCATCCCCCCATCCTGGCTGGGGTGACCGACTCCCATCTCCCATCTTAGGGGCCCGGTGCTAATCCCATCCTTTGAGACAGGTTTCCCATCCTGCCAGCCTGGGTCCCATCCCCAATCCTATGGCCAGGGTTTCCAATCCCATCCTGCAGCTGTGTTCCCCCAATCCTCATCCTGCCAGCCAGGGTCTCTTCCCAATCCCTTCGACCAGGGCCATCCCCATCCTGCAGCTGTGTTCAGATCCGAAAGCTGTCAGCCAGGGTCCCATCCCCATCCCTTGCCAGCTACAAACCTACTCCTTACGTTTACACAGGTGCTGTAATATCGGCTTTCTCTTTAGGCGTAAATCAGGGGAATGACCAGGGTTGTTTTCTATTTCCGCGAGATATTTTTCTCTTGCTCTATGGCTTATTTCCTCTAGCGTCAAATTCCGCCCGGCTGTGTTCGTTCCGAAGCAGACTGAAGCGACAAACGCTCGTTGAAGCGGATCTCGACTGAGGAAGAACTCGCATCACAGAGGTCTACGTATCTAATTGCACACTGGCTGCTATTGCAAATCGCGCGTCCTAAGGGGGGAAGGACTGTTATGTTCGAAGGACGGCCACAGCAACAAATTATAATGCTGTGGTTAGAATGGCAGAACGTACAAGGGTGTTCTGTCAAAATGTCCATGGCTGGGAACGTGCACCATTGGTTCAGGTTCATAGCGCAGGAGTTCAGCTGCACATTCCGGCGCCAACATTCCACGTTGGGTGCGCCAAAGCGCTACGATAAACAACCTGATAACATTACATCAAGCCAGACAGTCCAATTGGAATGCTTTTGAGTCGACTTGGACTTCTGCGCAAGAATTGCTCCTATGCACTATAATGTGCAGAGTTACGTGGAGTTGTGCCACAACAAAACAAAACAATAAAGACTGCAAACTTTCTCAGAGTTGTGCATACTGGCTTGGGAATGCGGTGCGGCATGATGCGGCCAGCATCTTCGCGCCTTGCAACTTCAGCTCAGTTTGCATGAATATAACCAATAAAACATCACAGTACTAGAGAAGCAGTTTGTATGAGGAAGTAACATGAAAGCTTAACAACTAACTCCAGGGTGGGCCTCACTTTGAGCCAGGACCCCCAAAGCGGCTTGCTGTTGATAACGTTTTGTTGGCTTAGATGCGACGGAGCGAAGCGACCGGATCGTCTAAGGCTGGTTCTGTGGTGCTGTCGTACAACTGGGTCGCAGTGGCGACTTCATTCTTGCTGCTCTCCTGGTGAAGTCATTATGCCTTCACGCAGAAGAGCATACAGCCTTGTCCAACTAGTCAGCGTGACAGGCTGTACTTGGACCCCCAAACCGGCTTGCTGTTGATAACGTCTTGCATGTTGATACGCCTCCTGCGGACTTGTCCCCCAGTAGGGTCTGCAGATTGCATACAGATTACGTTCGGGTCTTATTCAAAGTGTCCCAAACTTCGTCTTGGAAGACGCCCACCTTCTTAAGCGCAAGCTATTAACAGTCCGACGACCGTTTGTTATCTCTTCCAGAATGGCATCCGATGGTGCCCTGTGTGTGGATGTGCATGGGCCGGACAAGGTAAGAACGGGGTTGGACTGCGTCTGACTGAAGAACTGGCACCAATGGTGCACGTTTCTCACATTTACACCAAGTCGCGTTCCATGCCTGTTCTATTCCCAATGGTGTTAACCTTCTGCAGAAGCGTCAAAAGCTGGCAAAATTGACGGGGTTGGGCTTCGCCAGGGACATGGCCGAAGTCATCGTGGAAACGCTTGGGATGGACCCCATCGGGCAGTCGGCCGATGCCGGAGCAGGACTTCCTTGTGTTTGAGTTTGGTTAGCTATGGGAAGCGACTTGCAAGCAGGACTTCCTTGTGTTTGAGTTTGGTTTGCTATGGGACGCAACTTGCAAGCAGAACCTCCTTGTGTTTGTTTGAGTTTCCATGCAAGCAACTATGGACAACTAAACCATCCATCCTTGGCCTGTTTTGCAGTCCTGTCAGTATTCCAAGTTCTGCACCTGCAGCCTCATTTTACAGCAGAACACCCAATTCTAATCCTCCAACTGTGTTCCCAATCCTATGGCAGCGACCTCATCCTAAACTTGCGAAAGCCTGCAATCCCCGTCCTGTCGACCAGGGTCCCATCCCCATCCCTGGCCAGGGCTCCCAATCCCCTCCTTGGTCAAGGTTGCAATCCCCATCCCTCAGACAGGGATCCCATCCCCATCCTCACCCCCGACAGCAATCCCCATCCCAAAAGTAGTGTAGCACGCCTAATCCCTAATCCTCACCCTGAGCCCCACATCCCATCCTGACGTCGTCAACCCTATTCCCCATCCCGCCTGACCAGTACCTGCCCCCAATCCCCCATCTCTGCAACCCTCTGGGTATGTAACCCTTACCTTCTATGTCCTGGCCGATCAAGCTTCGTTTCCTGCCTGCTGCTGATGCCGAGATTCTGCAACACAGAATTATTTGGTTTTTGGCTATGGTGACTTGCATTCGGTGAACATACAGACAGCGCGCGGTGAATTCTACAGATGATAATGACGAGAAATGGAGCTCGGACGTGTTATTCGGTAATGGGAAGCCGGCGGTCCATTGGGAACATCTTTTATGCGGCGCCTCTTCCTATAATTTAGTCGTCTATATTGGGTTCTGACGGAAAGCAAGTATGTTTCGTTGCTTGTGTACCTTCGCTCGTCCAGCAGATGCGAATCTGACTTTGTGATACAAGTGCTGGCTGCGTCATTTTAGTGCGGCTTTGCGATGGAATTTATAATTTGTAACATTCATGTTGGCCAGCGGAAATCCTGGGCGGGGCACCAAGCTAGAGGCCGCCGAGCGCAATCCGCCTTCCCTCGCTCGTCGCCCTACATACCCTCGCTTGGTATGCGGAACCCCGCAGTATGTAATTACCAGGTCCAGAGGATGCGAGTTACGAGCACCACAATCGATTTTCATTTTTCAAGTGATGTGGGTCGCCAGCAAAAAATTTGACTAATAACATAGTCTTCGTATACGTAAGGCTTACCTTCTGGCCGGTCGAAATTCCCGTTGTGAGAAACTCTACAACATGAATTTGGACAGCACTGAAGATTATCTTTAAGAGCAACATGCATGCTTGTATTAGCGCCCAGAAGACTGGCAAGCGGCGGCGAATCCTGAACATTGAGCGAGCCTTGACACAACCCACGACGAGTTATCAGGAGAGCCAACGGCGGTCCAATTCACAATTTTCTATGCAGCAAGTACCGCAGACTATTTTCTCTGGTCGTTTGTGCCATTGGATTCTGACGAGAGGTATGCGGTTGCTTGGGTGGTTTCCAGGTCGCTCGTCCAGGTACGATTTTTATTTTGCGGCTCGGTAAGGGTCCGTGAAGCCCCGCACTGCTGACAGCTTCTTAGCGCAACATTATGCCAGCTAGTACCAGAAACTATTGTTATGCGCTTGGCAGTGGACGTCCCCGGGCCGTCGTACTAGGAACGACCTTAGTCCGACGCGAATAGCCCTACCCTTGGTATATGACGCATGCAAGGTCAGAGGATGTTGTTGCGACGAACACAGCTGATATTCAATACTTGCAACTAATAATCAGACTTGCCATGCTTATTAGTGGTAGGTGACATTATGTTACTCTTACTACCTTGGCCGTTCGGGCTTCCTGCTGATGCCAAAACGTTACAACATTTTTGCCGGATAGTGATGCTGGGCAAATTCATTTAAATTGTTTAATATAATTTTCATTGGTACGTGCATTGGACAGGCAGCAGACAACAGGCAAGCCGCGGTGAATCTAAGCAAGGAGCGCGCGTACAACGACCGACCCGCGACAAAAGCTGATAAATAAGCAGGCGGTCCCATTCACAGCTTTCCTATGCAGCACCACTTGCTGCGCTTTGGTAGTCTGTGCAGTTGGATTCTGACGAGAGGTATGCGGCTGGGTGCTTTTTTGGTCGTCCAGGTGCTACTCTTACCTGACGCTCTGCTAGGGACGCGCGCAACAATCATCAAGCCCTGGCCGCTCCGTAGGGAATCACGTTTAATACATATGCTTAACAATGGAGGCGTCGCACACAGTAGTCCGACCGTCATCCTACCCTTTGTACACGGCGGCACATTATTGGTCAAAAGGCCCAGCAGAGGATTTGAGTCGCGGCCATACATCACTATTGGCTTTTTATGTTTTCCCGACTAATAAAACGTCCACCGACCGATTTTTCACAAAGCGACCCACATTTCTTGCGCGGCTGGCACGCGGAGGGGGACAGGCAGGCAGGGACAATCCATTGAGGGGGGGAGATCGATAGAACGAAGAATGAGAGATGAGTGAGGCCACATGAAGCCGCCGCACTATTCATCTACATCAAATGCAACAACTTGTAGTGATTACCACGCACATGATATTGCCATGATAAGGCTTTTCGGCGCTCAGACTTTGTTTGGTTCGCTCCGTGCAATAATTTGTGAAGGAGGATAAAGAACAGCGGCCATATATATACACACTTTTCCTACGCATCAAGTATTACCGTCGCCAGCCATCGCTTTATTGTTTATCTATCTGAGCACAGCGCTGATCATACTAAACATGTACGGCTGCTGCAGGCCTCCCTCGGAAATACGCTCGTCAATTGAGGTGCATGGTGTTGTTGGGGCTCCTCCAGGTGGCTGCCGCCGGTTCCTTGCCGGCCACGGCGCAGCAGATCATCACACAGCAGCCGGTAGTAGAAGGTAAGTAAGATGCAATTGCAACAGACATAGAGGTTCTGGTAGTGGGCATGCTAGGATGCTATCAGTCCACAAATGAGCAAATAAATGCACATGCAGCTACCAAGCGAGCACAATGATGTGCTGCAGTAGGTGGCCACGCCGAAAAGGCCTCTTCTGATGCTGGTGGAGCGCCTTAGCGCGTATTTGTAAACGTCATGTGTGCCGTACTACTATGTAACAGCTGCTACATGTGCCGAGGTGCCCCTATGATGTTGTGTATGTATGTATGTAGTGTGCATCAGTAAAACCTCGTCCCTACCTATTTCACGGGGATGTCGCCTATAGGCGATCAAAACCCTAACTGACGTGGACAGGACACTGGTGGTTCAAACAATTCGTCATTCCCAGCGCCCTTCCACTCCACGCTTTATGTATTCGCTAGCGCTCATCAGAAGGGCTGGGCTGGGTCGCATGGCTGGATGTGCTGGGCAACTGTAAAAAGCTTGGTCGTCTATGTATATATATGTCGATCCCGTGATCGATACCCATTAGGGTCAAAGTCTTTCCGATGGTGGAAGGCATAGCGCCCCTAGTTGATGGACGGTGGTGACCTGGGATAAAGTTAACCTGCGAGCCGACCAGGAACGGAGTTGGGCCGCTGTCGACCCGGCAGATTCCGTTGGATGCTGGTGGTGGGTGCGGAACCTGAGCGATCCACTGAGAAGTTGACTAGGGTGACTGGATGAGGGTGCCCCGAAATACCGGGGAAGGCAGGGTTTCGCAGGGTAGCTGCCACGGGCGAAGATACACCCCCCTGTTTCACACATCATATATATGTATATGTGCCTGGAAACATATACATACCTGCCCGGTGCGTGCTTGCAAGTCGTCGTGTAGAGTAGTGTTCCTATCGCGTGGTCGGCTAGGGAGCCTCCGCTGTGAGCATGACACGAGGCACCTCCGTCCAGCCGCGCACACATGGCGTATATGAGTGCCTTGTACCTGCTCATTCACCCGCAGCTTGTCCTCAGTTTGCTGGCTACACATCGACCTTTGGCCTTGACCATGCTGGTGATGACATCGGTCGAGCTTTATCCCCTTTAGTGGCGCTTATCGAGTGTAATGTGTCACCACACTGCCTGGGCTTCAACAATGCATCATATTACAAGCGGGTAGTTTCCCCCTTGACGCCGTCTGTTTCCACGTGCTTCTACACCAAGATACCAGGTACTACTTTTATATCTCTCTCTACTGGTGGTTGATTGTTGGCGAGTAAAAGTGTATCTCTTCTTAACCTGCCGTCTGCATAGTTTTACTAAAACATACTAGGAAAGGAACCATGGAATTGATAATTATTAATAGACTTGTAGGAACCGGTAAAATGATTTTTAAGATCATTTATTAGTGGTAATTTATGTCATTAACAATCCTTTCTGCAATATGTTCTGCAATGTGTGTGTGGTGGTTACAGCGGGCTCCAGTTTCATGAAGAGTAGATCCAGCAGGCCAGCTGGCTGTGCACTGCACCTGAGGCGATAAGACACCCACCCAGACCAGACATCGCAAGTTACCTGGATAGACAGCAGAAGGCGAACCCAAAGGGAAGGTTTAGAACCCACAACCACTGGGGGATTTGCCAATAGGCTCCCCATGTAAGGGTTCAGCTCTCTTTGCCTGGTGTTACATTGGTGCGAATTGCTGGGAGGTGGGAACTCCCGAATCGAATCCGGTTGCGGACATATCGCGCACCAGGCACGATGCAGCATACTCTTGCCCCAAAAGTGGATGCCCGGCGGTGTAGCAGCCGGTACACAGTACGGCGCTATAAATACGCGCGTAGCGCGACCACCAGCATCTCGAGAGGCCTTTTCAGCGGCCAGCTGCTACAGGCGGGGCGAGAAGTCTACCAGCTGAGAAAAAACAAAGCCCTCCATCTCGGACGGGGACTGACGAAATGTCACAATAACAAACGAACTCACAATCCTACGGGATCTCAAATAATCTAAATCCTACGGGATATGCCCGGGGGCGCCCGAGGACGTTCGCTCGAAGGGTGGAGGAATGTAAAAAGGGTTCAGCTCCCTTGGCATCTCCCTGAGTACTCTTTGCCTGGTGTTACACCCCAATTGGCAAAAGCCCTCGGACCCCCACAAGAAGGCCCACCAGCAGATACTGACGGGAGCTTGCACATGGTTACTAGATGATGTGAGAGCCTTTCTCGGAAATATGTTAAGTCCTGAGCCAGGCTCTTACAGATGAGGCCTGTGCCCTAAAACTCCCCAAAGTAAAAGAAACCAAAACAATGAATTCGGAGCTGGTGATGTATATATTCGCAAGAAGGGGTGATGTGCCCCAACAGAATCCCATCCTTTCCGTGGAACTCCTAGAGCTGCGAAACCCCAAGCACGGCCCCAAAAGCTAACAACTCGAATGGCCTATGTAAGGCAAGGGCCAGGTAATAGCTGCAGCCATAATGAATATCGCCGCCCCTGCTCCATGGCTGACACCGCAGCAAGAGCCACAACATCACAAACACATTGTTGCACTGTTTGTGGAGCTTGGACGGGCCAAAGCTGTTTGCGTGACAGTGGTGATCCCATTGACAAATCTGTCAACTCACTTTAGGGTGAGTTGGTCCGCCACTGCCCGTGCCACCGGACAGAAGTGATGACAGCGAGGGGATACACCCCCTCCCAGCGAATGTACAGGGTAACCTCCATGACCACACACTGCAGGCCGCGACATCCTGAGATGGGAAATTCCTAGCATAAACGTTCATCAACCGTGGGGCGCCACCAAACCTCTTTTTGTTCATTTTCCCATCTTATGTTAGACCATAAACGGTGGAAGGTCTGTTGCAAAGTTCTTCATCATCGTATCACGTCTTTTTCCAGGAAAGAATCGAACGGCGGATGCTAGATCCTGTGATACCCAGGATACTACACAAAGTAGAATGGCCTCACCCAGTACCTCGTCACCTCTTTAATGAACAGGGGCTACTATGGGCTACTCGACGAGCCACAGAAAGTGGCGAAACTTGCATATCAGTCGTTAATTTACCGGATGGATCTTTTAGTCTGATGGGGCATCACCAACCTAACCTCGACACCAGGTTTTGGGTAACATGCTGAATGGGCGGCCCCATATGGGCGGTTCTTTATTCTGCTCTGAGAGCAACAATAGACTAGCCGCCTGTCGCCAATGCGCTGGGGTATCAGCCAAGAGATCGACAATAGCACTAAAACACTCATTCCACTTACGAAAGGTGCAAAGGGATTGAGCTAATGGGGTGCATGGCTGAAGGTATTGCTCCACAGCTTGATGCCATGCCCTGCGCATTACTAGCCCTGCCTTCTAGAGCATCCCGCACAAGAAGAACCCTGCCCCCAACGTTTGCAGTGCTTCTGTGAGGACACACCCCTAGGATGTGAATGTCAGCAACCATGCATGCCGTACAGCCCTGCGATGTCAGCGAGAACCTATCGAGGGGTGAAGATTTCAGGGTATCCCTATATATATAGCGGACGAGGGAGAATGAAGATGACCTCCCGCGTACCCGCATCAATACCAATACAACGTCCATGGCCCCCCCGGCTTTTACGGACACACCCGCACTTGTGTGCGGAACTTGTAACTTGTAACTTGTATAGCAATATATCCGATGGCCATTTTCATTCCTTGCCATTTGTAATCCGAAGCCCAGCTTGCCCATATAAGGTGGGGACCTCTTCAAATTCTGCGGAAGGAAATAAATTCCAGGATTGCCACCAACCTAGTTGCTGGTAGTAGGAGCAACTTTGTAGCTCTTGAATACCGACCACGAGCACAACACCTGCAGCTGCTCGGAAACCGTTTTTAAAGCTGTATTTGAGAAATCCCCCTTCCATTCACAATCTTAACTTATTTTTGTAGGATGTTGGAGGCTGATATAGCATTTATAGGCGAAAGTTAGGAGGGACGAGAGGACTGAGGAATCGATGAGCTAAGCTAGCCTAATGTCCTTTACTTGAATAGAGGTTCCTTGGTCCACCATTCCATCATGTCACTCTTGCCAGAAACGAACTCACATTGCCGTCATTTCCTTTTTCAATCACTTGGATATGCCCCACCATTGCCAGGACCACCACTGCCGCCATTCCCCAAAATCAACAAAGCCACAATTAGCAACAGCTCTTACGCCGCTTTAATGGGAGCTCCAACTACCTTCACACCAATAAGCCCACCATTACCACCACGTCC
>NW_003307565.1:84609-85599 GCF_000143455.1 Volvox carteri f. nagariensis
TCACATTTAGACACATGTAGCCCAAAACAGACAGGAAAGCGAAGGGAGTGTAAACAAGGCCAAGGCAGGCACCTACACTCGCTGCTCATCAACCATTCGCTGGCAACTGCTGGGCCAGTTGCAACCGGGCCGCCCAGAATTCACTTGCTGCATTTCACCACCTAGGTCGGCAGGATGCGACGCACATGCAAGGGTCGTCCGCATATTTTCTTGAACACACACAGTCCTTGTGCACACACAGATATACAGATTACCACAAACACTGTTGCTGTGTGTTGTGTGGTTGCGTAGTTGGGCTACCAAGCCCCGCATGACTTGGAGAGCCTTGTTCCCGCTTGTACGGCGTCCGATCCTGTACTGTACGGCGTGCCGTTCAGGCAGGCCTCACGTCCGCGGTCGTGCCCGAGTGGTTAAGGGGTCTGACTCGAAATCAGATGGGATCTCCCGCATAGGTTCGAATCCTGTCGACCGCGTCCAGCCCTCCAACGGGCTACTGCCAGGCGCAGACTCTGACATGCACAGACATGGAGCGCTGAATCCGTAGCGGCCCAGGCGGCAGTGCATGGAAACAGTTTAACTTGCTGAGCAGCGCGGCAAAGCGCTTATACAAGCAAGAAAGCAATACACGCTGACATGGGACTGATCTTCGATTCTGTCAAGGAGCATGGAGGTAGGTGCGAGTGGCAGAAATTGCACTTCTGCTGCAAAAGGGTTCGCCCAGGACGCCATCGTCGTTGGGAAGGGCGAACTGGTGGAGGAGCAAGACACACATGTCCCAAAACAGACTCACACACACACACACAGACAGACAGACAGACAGACAGACCCCCACCGCCAAGCCAGCCAGCAGATGCGTGCTCATGCACTCCACAGTCATCCGTTCTGCAAGCTGCTTGCCAAGCAGTGTAGCCATGCCATGGCCCGTGGACATGTACTCCCCTGAAACGAGAACTCTCCTTTCAAGCCTCAACATTTAGACACATGTAGCCC
>NW_003307565.1:86367-87301 GCF_000143455.1 Volvox carteri f. nagariensis
CCCAACCGACCTTCTCCACCAGCCGGCAGCTCCGCCACGGGAGCGGTGGTGGTTACCACCGCAATCCAGCAGAACATCACCCCACTCCAGCAACAGATGGCGGAACAGAGTCAGCTTTTGGCCTCCATGGCCAAAGTAATAACAGCTGGCCAAAATCCGGCAGCCACTGTTCTGTCGCCAGCCCAGGCGGCAGCGGCATCGGTCGCACCGGACAAGGCAAAAAGAAGTAAGGAGAAAAGGAAGAAGAAGGAAGACAGCTCAAGCTCACGTTCCTCATCAAGCAGTGACGATGAGGCTCGGGAGAGATTGTGGCGCTTAGTGGACCGTATCAAGGCGCAACAGCCCACCGACCCGTCCCGTTCCAAAAAAGAGGGGGGTCCTTGTGAAGCAGCTGCCCGCATTTCCAAAGCCCGTATGGTGTTGGATTGTAAGTTGCCCAAGTACGTTTGCGAGGAAGAGAATGTGGCCAGGCTGGAGAGGAAAGTGCAGTGGCATATTGGAATGTGAGATTAGCGTAAGCGAGTTACAGGGCGTTTTATTGCACGGGCGAATTTACGTGCAAATCTTTCACCGTAGCATCAGTCCTCAGTTCACTTCTTGGAACGAACATGAGCATAGGTGCAAGCCCTCTCGCTTGGAGGGATATGCAAACAAACATCCTGATAGGGGTAAACTCGCACGCTACCGAGCATTCAACCGAGCACATGCATGCTTAGTTGAATGGTGAGATGCGACCCCCCCTTCATTTCGTGCTCGGCAAGCCTGCCACCGCGTACCGGATATGTTGGCGATGTTACAGAACGCTGCACCTTGGTTTCTGTGCGCATTGCGTACGTTGCTCGACCCCGCCGACCAAAACTACACGTGCCCAACTGAAGACATTCCCGGTGGTTGTGCAGCAGCTCTTGAGGCTGTTGCTGGCTGAAATCCATCC
>NW_003307565.1:87351-108801 GCF_000143455.1 Volvox carteri f. nagariensis
GTGACCTCCACCAGGCCCACCATCACCAGCGCCTCCACCACCTCCCTCCACCCCTGGCGCCTCCACCCCCGCCACCCCCCCTGGCACCTCCACCGCTGTCACCGCTACCACCCTCTCCTCTGTCGTCACAATTGCTCACACCGCTTCCACCGCAGTCACTACAACCGCCCTCACCAGACACACCACAGGTACCCTTATCAGGATTACTGGAGCCACCCGCCGCTATTGGGATGGAGATTGACTATAACTGGCTAACTGCCAATGTTCAGGTAAACAGTGTGGAGGCCCCCTATCGGCGCCGAAGTGGAAAAGTGTGTGTGTGTGTGTGCGTGTGTGTGTATGTGTGTGTATGTGTGTGTGTGTGTGTGTGCGAGTACACCAGTAGGATAGAACATCAGGGCCAATACCTTAAGTAAGCTGCTGCACGGCAAGCACTGAACTGAAGAACATGATGTTACAGACTTCTCCGGGTAGATTACTGTCCGCAAATGGAGGAATGTACGTAAAACTATTACATGATGTCACTAATCTATAGACCATCCTAAGCCATGATCCATTTGGAAGCCCTATCTATTAATTGTAACCGCAAGAAACACCCAGTTCATTACTCTAGGGTACTAGGCCCAAAACCAAAACGAAAAAAAACACTGTCTATTACACCAGCGGGCGGCACTGTCTGTAGACCATAAACAATGTTTGGGGGCCCCCGCCCTGTAGGATTGCCCCCCGCAGGTAGGCCGTGTTTAACAACCCGCTAAAGTGCAATATCGAAAGCTGTTGATATTCCATATTGTATGGCATTTCGCCTGTAGCTAATTTGGCTGGTTTTGGGGCGGGGCCCCAGCACGAAACGCCCAGAGGGGCCCCGCCTTGTAGGATTGCCCATGTCCGTGTGGCTGTGTGGCCGTGTGTGTGTAACGGACCAAACATAATATCTCGGCCGGCTGAAACGCGTTATTGGTAATATATTGCATTCTCTATTACAAAGTATCTCGCCTGTAGCCAACAAAAATCGTATGAGCGCAAACAAGTTTGGCTGCCTCCATTGACCGAGGTCAAAGTCACATCAACGCCTCTCGTGCTAAATTTAAACTTAAAAGGTGCCGTGTATCTCATAATTGAATTCTGAGATGACGGCGTATGATAACTCGAACACCCAGCTTGTGTTACCATTTGCCCGCACGGGCATTCCGACTTACCACCAGCAGGCCGACAAATTTGCTTTCATTTCTCTATAAAGTACGCAAGCTGCTCGTTTGTAAAATTACTTTGGCCGATTCTCGGGGCCTCCGAAGAGTTGCAGTGTGCCGCGATGAAGCTCGCGACTGTGGGGCGGATTGCTGAAGCCGCTGACGCTTCGGGGATAAACATCACAGACAGCACCGGACTTCATATGGTCAGCAACGCGCTTTGCAGTGCCACGGCGGACGACCGGTGATGTGACTAGGGCTCACCGACATGCCCACGGCCACATTACAGGTTATGAGAGCTGTATCGGCCCGACGTGGGATTTGGGAAGCTTAGCTCTGGCTGTCCATCAGTAGGACTGCCGACACTCTCCTTAAAGGCCGAACCAGCGTCCGGCGGCACGCACATATCACCGACAACGGCGGCTCCGTTTGCGGACTGCCGCATTGTCAATGTAGCATGCACCCGAGATGGATGCGATTTGCGTGACACCCGCAGGCGGTGCTGACGATTCCACCGATGAGTGTGCGACGGAATAGTCCCGAAATCGCTCGGAAAAAATGCATTCGTGACGCAAACACAGCTCCCACCGCGTTGATACTACCCATCAATTGTCACACTTGCCGCCCTTGCTACCGGCCTGTACGGATGCAGAGGGGCCCCGCCTTTTTTCCTGCTTCGAGGAAGCCGACAGAGCCATTGTCTGTTACGGCTATACCAGTTTAAAAAAACAGGTCGGACAACTGGAATAAATTTAACGAAGAACAAAGGCGTAGGTCAATTAAGGACATTTCTGATAGTTCCGAAAGGTTAACGAGTTAATAAATAACTTAGATTGATTGATCAGAATAATGATTAGAACATTGTTAAATATTTAGAGTTTTGTAATGTATACATATTAGACATAATATAATATAAACAAATTATAAATTATAAATTACATTTTTTTGGCCAAGCTATAATCAGGTTTTTCTATCTAAATCTTGCTCCTCGTCATAATCTATATTATCTAGTCTTCAGTTTTTTTATGTACAAAAAAAACTGGACTTAAAAACTGACGCGGCGTGAATTCGACCGATTAGCTTCCCGACTGCTCTTGTGAAGTCGGTTTACAGACTGCGCTTGCAAAGTGCATTGGCTTCCCCGACCGCTCTCTGCGCAGCGAGACAGCTCAGCATTTTGCGCACATGTGGCCTGTACGGATTTGGGCCTGTACGGATTTGGGCCTGTACGGATTTTAACGGAGCTTCTTCGAGAAAGCCGACACAGCCTTGTTCAGACGCATTGTGCACGTACCTGCTGCGCGAACGGTTTAATGGGCCGCACATGTATCACGCAAGCATACATGCTGGTAATGAAGTAAATGATTGTAGTAGCTGGTACGTATATGTACTATATGGTACGGCACCATGACGTCTACAAATACGCGCTAAGGCGCTCCGCCAGCATCAAAAGAGGCCTTTTCGGCGTGGCCAGCTATTACAATAATCTGCAATAATAATGACGAGTAGGAGTAATGTGTTGCCTACAGTGCCTACCAATAAGACTGTCTTGCTTGCATTTTGCTTGACAGCTCGATAGATTAAATAGCCTCCTGAGGCCGCTTGCTTATCGATCGGCCGGCCTGCAGTAGAGCATGCTGTTAAAGTACGAGTTAAAGTTGCTTGCCCAACTCCAACACCACGCACGTAATAATTCAACAAGAAAACTAAGTGAACTCGATTCGGCATATACAAAGATACGGCCTAAGGCAATTCGTCTGTAAAATGTTTGATCGTCTACCGACCATCTATTTCCAGGCCTATCTATTAGGCGACGACACGGTCTATAAAACGATGACCCTCAAGGAGTCCATAGACGATGAAAAACGTTTACCGGCGTGGGAGCCAACACAGATGGAGCAAAGGACGCGCGCGTTCGATTGCAAGTTACTAAATAAGCTACAAACTAGCCGGTTTGTAGCTTAATTGCATTAAATCATCAGAGGGCCGCATGCAGGGTTCTTCACCCCGATTCGGGCCCAAACGTTTTTGAGATATTTCCGCGAAAGGAAAATTAGTGCGCCCCGGAGCATTCCGAACGGATTTTGGGCCTTTTGGAGCATTTTTTCTGGGACCCCACCGAAGCCTTTTGAAGGCATTTTCGGAGAAAACCGAACGATATGTCAGCGTAAATTTGCATGTTTTCGGGCGCAGACGGGGCCTGGAAACCGGACTTGCCATATAAGACCCTCTTGGTCATCAGTCAAACAACAAGTACAAATGTGGATTGCGGCTGTTTCGCAGCTGTATCACAGAAATTTTCATACATCTAAGCAAATATCTATATGTTACATTTTCTCACATCTAAGCATATGCTTAGTTAAACATGCCCGAGTCAGCTGATGATGAGCGCCCAACCAAGGTGCCCCGCATCTCCCTCGGGATTCGCGGCTTTTTTAAGGCATCTGGTAAGCTCCTATCATGCAAGTAGTATAATAGCGGCGCTATGAAAGTACCTGGGGAACTGATGCGGAGTTTACACCTATGCAGAGAAATCCCCAGTCGCTTCTTGTAGTAGCTGGCCGCTGAAAAGGCCTCTCGAGATGCTGGTGGTCGCGCTTCGCGCGTATTGTAGAGCCGTACTGTGTACCAGCTACTACACTTCTACTCCTGCTGCTAACGTCAGTGGTCCACTTCTTTCCACGCTTGGTTCAGTTGGTGTATGTCGCTTGTGTCCTGCCCACTCAAACAGCGTGTGTTGAGCGTAACCGGCTGTCTGTCCCGTCCACTGATTCCCTTCTGCGTGTTGGATTACTCGGTCCAACCGTGGATATGAAATGCAAACCCCTTGTGATTTTAAGCTGCTGAGGAGTATGTTGCAAAGAACCCGGATGGGCTCCTGCACCGTATTGCCAAGGTGGGCGACTGTGTTCTGCCTGATGAGAGTGATGATGAGGGCAATGTAGGCAGTGAAATTGCTGAGGCCTATTATCCTTCTGATAACGAGGAGGTCGAGAGTGTGGCAAGTGATGAGGTGTACCCGTCTGAGGAGACGGATGATGATGTGGGAGGTGTGGTGGAGGCGATTGCTGCAGAGGTGGATGAGGAGCGGCGCCTCCTTGGTTTTGGGTAAAATCCTTGCTGAATTATTTCTCCCAGGCGCTATGTTCCACGATAAAGTCAAACACCTGTTAGTTAAGCCGTCCTAGCATATAACGATAAGAATCCAGCTAAATTTTACCCCGAAAACCGCAGTTTCGGTGTACCCGAAAACACTCTCCGGCTGACTCCGCGGAATTTTTGGGTACCCTGGTGAAAAGCCCTGCCCGCATGCGCGCAGGTCGGCTCATCTTGCACTCCAGCAGCAACACAGACTAACCTGGCATTTGATGTGGCACAGAAGAGTCAAGTACCGAAGGAAAATACGAGCATAAGTTGCAGTGTACGCCTGGCACCCAATCCGGTGAGTGTAGGTGTAATGTGGGCGGGTCGGTGATTGTTATTACACGAGCGATGTGTGTATGTAAGAAAATCCAGTTTGTCTTCACATATTCAGGAGGTCATCATCCGCAGACAAGTGGAGTTGGAGCATGCTTGCCTGCTTCATTATTACTCCTTGCTTGCTGTAACAAGTGCAAAATGCTGCCCGTCCTGGTGCCCTTTTTTCTTTTTTCCCTCCTATATTTCCTTGGTTCTGTCGTGGGCCTACGGCTGTCTGTGGTGATAGGAATGTACTACTAAAGGAGCGGTGTATGAGATCACTTTAAAGGTTTGTCGTGAACCATGGAAATTCCCATGCAGCATCAGCCAGCAAATCCCGGCAGTATGCACCCCCCACCCACCCTGGATTGGAAGCAAGCCAGCAGGAAACCGCGCATGCTTGCGAAGCCTCGTTCCAATAACATGTATTTGCTCGTCTGCTATGCATGGCGCTTGCTGGTTGCTTGTTACACTTCCCTCTGCCGCATGCATACATGGCTGATAGTGCGGTGTTTCTTTTCTCCGTGGCTTTTAGGCGTTTATAACACCTAATTAGGTATTAATACTGCCCTTGGGCCTTCGGCTCGTATGGGTAGTTTTTACAGGTATGGGGCCACGCAGCCCCAACCCTGCGACACACATATGCCTACACAAATTAGCGAGAGCTTCTATCTGCATTGTATGTAATGTGGATGGCATATATCTGCCATCCAGTGACAACCCGAATGCGTGCATGGCAACCTCCAGGTAAACTGCTGCACGCACCTCTTACTAATGCACCTTCCAATGGTCGACCCATGGGACTTGCAGGTGCTCCATGCGAATTGACGAACCTGCTTCATTGTCCACTCTCATGTTGCTCGCTTACTACCCAATTACATTCTGGGTTGCAAGTAGCACACGCATGCATACTTCCTCTCATGCATTTTCCGTTTTTCGTCAGTCGCTTTTCAGCTTCTTGCTGTGTTTCTAATCGCCCATCGGTATAGCAGATGGGCGGGTGCCGCTTGTTGCAGTCGCTGCAGCTGGTTGGATGCATGGATTCTTTAAGCATGGGTAGATACGCACGCCCACAGAACACATTATGTTCATGTATCCAAAATTATTCACACGTTCCGAGGTTCTGTGCATTTGTGCGCATTCTCAACAGGTTAGCTCCACGGCAATTCTTTTGTCTTCGTTGGCACAGCAATTTTGTATTGGTGCATGCTCCTTGTGCGTGGGTGGGTAGGTGTATGCAGCATGTATGCACGCAGGTGCAATACATGCATGCATGCATGCATGTGTAAGTATTTCGCCCAGCTCTGCTGAACCTGTTTTTCACGCTGTGCATGTGGAAACGTAATCCCTGATGGTCAGGTGGACCCTTCTCGGGAGATGCAAGCGCTCAGGAGCAACGTGTATGATGCTTTGGTTGCCCTCGATGGCATCTGTCCGCTGGGACCCGTAAATGGTGCATGGGCGACTTCCGGAACTAAGGTTTGTGCAGTTCAGGCCTTACATTTCATTTTTCATTCATTCCCTAACAAGACGATGCATGCATTGTGCAAGGCACACCGCACGGTTTTCCGGGTGACGGGTCGTCGGTGCAGCTGGGCTTCATTGGTCGGTTATCAGTTATCAACTCCTGCTAGCCGCCACCCTTACAAGACACTATCTAGCGCTACACATACACGCGTATATGCACATTATGAACCACATGAATAATAACGTTGAAGATGAGCAAGGTGCTTACGGCCATCTGTCAATCAAGCTGCAGACTGGCTTGGCTGCTACCGCTAAATGTCGGTCAACATATGTAGCATGCCTCCGCCCGATTGGTACTTTTCTGAGGATTTGGTACAACAATTGGTATCGAGCAGAGTTCTCAGTTCCGACCTCAGTTTGAATCTCAGTTGGGGCATTTCCTGCGGAGCGGGGGGTGATGGACCCGGCGACCGCTGGTTATCCTAAACATGATGCCACCTGAGGATATTTAAGGTCGAGGACGCCCTCTACTGCTGAAGGGGGGGCGAAATTGTAGTAGTCTGGGCTTATCACGGGATCTGCATCCGCCGATCGGTTCTTTCCTGAAGTCGTGGTATAACGATAGCACCCTTCATTAGTTGCAAGCACATCGATCACCCGTGAAGTCTTCCAGGTAGGGCTCTCTTCTGTCCATGTTGTAATCACGCACATAGTGCGCATCATTGTTGCGACAGTGATCAATTGTTGTTACATCTTGTCACGTCTTCCCAGCTGAGAAGCTGCTGATGTATGTACATACATGTACCATACATGTATGGTACGGTATTATGGTATTACCATATATATATGGCACGACCACACCGTCGACGACCTGAACGAATTAGTAATAGCATAGCATGCCACCCAAAGGAAAAAGGGATGACTGTACGACAGAACCACGTGGGGAACCTGGGAGACGAGGGAGAGCGTGTCAAACACCAAAATGGTGGCGCAGAGGCCATTCAGGGTGGGGAGACCCAAAACATGTCCCACCCCTGTTCCCTTACAACACGCCTTAGTAGTCTAGGCTGAGGCGTACACCACCACCACCACCACCACCACCACCAGCACCACTACTACTACTACTAGTATGTATATGTATAACCCACTATAGCCCACTATAACCCAGGTCACTACCGTCCATCGACTCGGGGCACTCTCACCTTCCACCAAATCGGAAGAAATTCCAACCCTGGCCGGCCTCGTTCTTGGAACCTTATTTACAATGAGTCTGACCCTAGGCCTGTCATTGATGATAAAAAAATTGTACCGACGTTGTCCAGTGCTGGCTGGCCCAGCTCACCTAACACGCAACCTCGTGCCCGTCGCATGCTTCCCTGAATTCAGTACCGCGCCGCCTTGCCAGCTCCACTGGCAGAAGGTGCGACCCCGAGCGGATCTGTATCGGCAGCACCGGGCAGCGAAAGCAGCAGCCCTCAGAAGAAAATCAGTGCTCGGCGTATCCGTGCTGCTGCCATCGGAGTCGTTGTGGTTATAGCCGTGGCGTTTTTGGTAGTGCTTGTATTCAATGCACTGTATCGTGATTACCGCCGCAAGCACCGCCGCCACAAGCAGCAGCAGGTGTGATCTCTGTTTTTTATGATATCATCGCTAGCATCATGCAGGTGCATGATTGCATAAGCTTCAGCATGCCGATAACGGTAGTGATTGTGTTAGCATCTGCAGTTGCTGCCAGCAGACTGTTTGCATATTAGGTAAATGTATGCCACGTGCAACGCACGACAGCAACGTTAACGTTTCACGTGATCGACATGTACATAACTGTTAGGCACGTAGGTAAGCCCCGTGAGTCAACCATGCACGTGTATGCAAGTATAGTTTACATCTGCCCATGCATGCCTTGCATGCGTGTCCCTATTGCATAAAACGGGGGGTAACCCCCCCTTAAGCGTAGCCCAGGGGTAGGGGTAGGGGTAAGTGGTGTTTGTACGAAGGGAGGAGGGTAACCTAACCCCGGGGTAGGGGTAACCCCTTACCTTAGGGGTAGCAAAGGGGTAGGGGTAATACACTACTGATGGGTATCAGGCAGGGTAACCCATGTTTACAAATGTGACTCGACTGAACCCTTCACCAGCCTTCGTGTGCATGCACAGCTGTACAGACAACTGTACAGACATGTCTCATCCGCAGCCGTCTATGTGAGCACACATGCCTCTCTATACACTTTCATCTGCAGCCTGTCTCGCCTGTCTACACATGCAAACATACATGTCCACCAATCACTTGTGAGCGCACCATTGTCACCATTGCCTCACCAACACATGCCTTGCTTTGAAACCTAAACCTAAGGATAAGGCACACAGCCTAGAGGCAACGAGGGGGACGAGCAGGTGTACATAGACCGAGCGCATTGGTGACCACAAGAAGTCTAACAAATGCACATTTGCAGTACCATGTTTGGTAGTGTAATACAGCTACATAAACTAGGAGCATAGTCCCTAGCTATGGGGTGTCCTCTTTATATGTAAGCATTCGTCCGGGGAGGTAAACCAAATAAAAATGATCGAGGCTCCATGCTTCTAGCCTTAATAAGATGCAAATAAAGGCGGGTGCATTCAACATGGATAGTCACGAAACAGTGTACACAAGAGCATCATGCTCCCAAATGCATTGTTTGGGAGCACCCGAGGTAAACCCGGATGGGTGGCCACTCTCTACGTACACCCGCGCCACCGATGATACTTGCACTCATAGCACGTCGGCTTTATACATGCAGAAGGACTCAACAACATCGACCGCCCAACCGCTGGCGGATCCCGACAGCTCAAGGGCCACCGCAAACATGCGACAAATGGATGGACAACCGTCATATGGGCCGCTGGACGGCCGCACAACTGGTCCGAACACCGGTACATACACTAAGCTAGTGCTGTCCGAAGGAAGTTCAATAGCGGACTTGGCATTTGTGAGCCTCCCGCCAAAGCAGCTGTCGTACTCTTGGCGGCAGCAGCCCGCAGACATCTTGGCACCTGAAGCCGCTTCACTGCCGGGTATGGCGGATGCTCAGCTGCTGCACAACAAAAATGGCTCGAGGATCTCCACAGACACCTGGAGACAGCTCGATGGTTCGCCATCTGGGCAGTGGGCTCCTTTGCTGTCCTGTAAGGTCCCACCTGCAGGCCAGCTCCATCGGCAGCCCTCAAGGTTGCTTCCTGAAGACGGTTCCAGTCCTCGTGCTGGAGCTGCCTGGCAAGAGATTACTAGTAATGAAGATGAGCCTAGCAGCAGCGTTAAGGCTGCAGAAGTCCTCGAGGTTAGTTGGTTGGTTATTAGTGGATCGTTATTTCTTCTAACGTTTGCATGAGCTGTATGAGTATGTGTGCATGTACATGCATGTACACATTCCACATGTACATCCGATGTTGACTTTACAAATCCTTTGTATCACAAACTCCATCGCCACTACTGTGTTGCTGTTGGCCAGAGATGCATCACAACCTACCCGTCTGAAAACCTATTTTTGGTTTATAAATCTTGCCCTGGTACGTTAAGGATAGGGACCGTCCCTATCTATTATACAAGGACACGACCTTAAGCTTCGTCTGTAAACTGTTCGGTCGCCCGCAGGCCACACCCGCATAGAGATATTGACGGTCCCTATCTATTATACGCGGGTGTCGAGCGATCGGTGCGTGCGGCATGCTTTACTTCTTCAACTAGCTATCCATCAGTTCGTCTGTTTAGCCGCGTGCAGCGTATTTGATTAATCCCCGCTGCTGCTGCATGCTTCACGCGCCGCTGCAGTATATCCCAGTGGTAATTCCGCCTCCCAAACAAGTAAGCGAAGGACCTGCTGCTGCTGCTGGGGAAGTGAAGTGAAGGTCTTGTAATTCAAACGTTGAAGACGCCTCCCGTGTTCAAGGTAGGTATGGTGCGTCACTAGTGCATGCGGCCGCGTGTTTACATGTCGGCATGTACTTAGATGCATTCATGCATGTGGGTGATGACACGCACATATATATAGGTATTAGTTGAGGCTTGTTTGGGACGGTCATGTGACTTAGAAACAAGTATTTTGTTGGATATGTGTGTTATTGTTGTGCTGGCAGCTGTAAAATCCTCTCAAGATGCTGATGGAGCGCTTAGAACGTACTTGCAGACGCTTTGTGTGCTGTTCTAAGTACCAGCTGCTACATTCCTCCCCCGTTGAAGGGGTCCGTCTCGGACCCTTACGGCCACATACACCGCCAGCCTGTGCCTACCTTCGCCTACCCTCGAGTTTCACATGCACCTAGTCGTTTCTAAAGTGTTCCAGATATAATAGAGTCTTCCCAAAATCGATTTTGGAGACGACCCAGACAATATTGACCGTACAATTAGAGATGTTAGAGATCTAACTTGCTATTCTCCCATCGCATCGGCGACTTGACTGCTGCCCACCAGCTGCTTACAACCCACGCAACGAATCATCTATCAGCGGCAAGGTAGAGTCCACAACATACAGTACGTGACTACGCCGTCACATGACAGTGCACCGTTCATCAACAACGACTTTACAACAGCGCAGCAGTGTCTATCTTGAACGGCAACAAGGTGGAGATGTCGTACTTACTTCTTACTTGGATTGTAGTTGCTGTGTGTGTGTGTGTGCGTGTACGAGTCGATCGCGAGTTACTGTTGACAATAATCCATGCACGCACAATCCGCCATCAACACCATATGGCATAGCAAGCGCCGGAGCTACGCCGGCAGCAGCAGGTCATAATGTCGTTGTCCTGTTTCCTGTTGAGGTTTTTCTTCTGACGGGCGCGCACATTCGGCGCATCGTAACATGATATCAAGATACGAGATTGCTTCGCGTAAGTACGTGTGCTTGTGATTTATGGACCTGGCTTGGTGATCTTTCATGGCGGCATGCCGTACGTGCGCTGCCGTATCTACCATAAATCGATGAACCAAGGTATAATGCCCTCGTCATTTGTTGCGTCCTTTAAATGCTTGCCAGTTAGTTGTGAGGGATGTTCATGCTTGGACGCGGGCCTACATAACATACATACATACATACATCCGTAGGCAACGTGTTATACGAGGAAATTCATCCCCAATACGCGAGGCTCATTAATCACAATACATCACATATAATTGCATACATACATATAAAGGAGTGTACAACTTGTTGCTCGGTCATGTACAAATTCCAGCGCAGCCAGAGCTGACCATATACAAGAATTGCAGTCTGGATAGTTCGGGTAGTTCGTCATAATTTTAGTAAGGAATAATAGAATAGATAGCATTTTTTGTATTTTATGATATCTGTCTAATTTCGGAGGATGGCCTTCGGCCCTTGGGCCCTTGGGTCCCCGCCGTCTAGCTCTTCTTAGGCATCTGGATCGGTTACACCTTTACACCTCGGGAAGGTGACACAACTCTACACACGCAATCGCATGGAGCGGTTGAGAGGGGCTCCCCCAGACCTGAGCTGATTTCCTGAAGCTGTGGCCTCTTAATGAACTCTGCCGTACAGCGTGCGTGCAGCGTGCGTGTAGCAGGCAGCCGCAGACAGTCCCTGCCTGCTGGCAGTAGTGCTTCTACCTCATCATTTATCTGATGCTGCTGCTGCTGCTGCTGCGTGCATGCAAGTCGGAGGAATGGCTATGCACATACACAAGCCATGGCGGATGATACAATTTGCTGTTGTGGCGCAGATACATGTTGTGCATGCAGCTGGTCTGTCGGGACGAGGGTACATCTTTGCATGCAGCTGTACGGACGTCATTACCGCGCGGGCAGCACCTAGTGTAGCATTGAGGACGAAGTTTGAGCGATGACGTGTCGCCCTTGATATTATGCGCAACAAAGCGGTTTCGTGGATGGGCCAGAGCAGGTGGCTCGGCTGCTTGCTGGGCTTCACGCATGCGCACACGCAAACGAATGCGGCCTGATGAACTGTTAGGGGATTTGTGCTTCCATCTGGCTGGCATGGATGTGTGTGATCGTTAGCACATGACGTATACGTACGGTCATTGCAGCGGATGGACAGAGTCGCACATACGGTGACGGATGGAACCGCTTGCTGGAGCAGCTGACGGAGTGAATTTAGTATATAGGCGGAGTAGGAAGGACCGGGAGCTGTGTCAGTACAATTTTGATCACCTATGTTATCGGCGACACCCTGGTATACTAGATAGGGATTTACTAGTATTGACAGTACTGACGCATACATATGGGTTTGGCACTACTGGTAAGGTGCGACCATTGGCCCCGGGAGATACCGGGATCGATACCCATTAGGATCAAAAGCCCTACCGAGGGTGAAAGGCATTGCGCCCCTAGTTGATGAATGGTGGTGACCTGGGATAAAGTTAACCTGCGAGCTGACCAAGAATGGAGTTGGGCCGCTGTCGACCCGGCAGATTCCGTTGGATGCTGGTGGTGGGTGCGGAACCTGAGCGATCCACTGAGAAGTTGACTAGGGTGACTGGATGAGGGTGCCCCGAAATACCGGGGAAGGCAGGGTTACGCAGGGTAGCTGCCACGGGCGAAGATACACCCCCCTGTTTCACACATCATATGGGGGATGGGGAGGGGAGGGAAGGGGCAGGGATATCATCGATGTAAGAGGGCTCTGTGAAATGAATGGGGCATGGATTCGGGGCCAGCTGGCGACTAAAGCAACTCAACATTGGCCCGGCTGGCGGCAGTGTTGTTTTTTAAGTAATATATTCCTTATAAGGAATAAAGAGGCCATTTTGGCCTTTGGAATGGATGGATGGATGGATGGATGGATGGATGGATGTTACAAGCTTCAGCGAGCTCGTACGGCCCAAACGAACCCGGAGGCTCATGAACCGCTTTGACAGCGCCGTCGATTTGGAAAAAGGGAATGAATTGAGGCCGATCCGTACATTTTCATTCCTCCAGCCAAAAACGTCCATTGCTGCCAGATTGCTCCGTAGTGTGCAGAACTTAGTATTATCGATCATAGAATAGATATGAGGGGCCGTAAGAAGGTCAAGCCCGTGAGTCAACGCGGCATAGCAGAATGTATGACCGGTCCTTACAGGCAAAAGGCAACGACTTAAACGCCGAACAAACACCAAAACAGCAAGATAAGCCTGAAAATTTTCCTAATAAAGGTGTTTGGGACGGCGGTGCTGTTGTCGGTAATTCATCGGCAATGGTGTTGCTGCCAGCGGCGACCGATGACACGGGCGCCATTACCCCTGCCTTCCATGGCGGTTGTGATCAGCATAAGCGCAAGCTGTCACCCAATCAGCTCAACAACAACGAATGCGGCGAGGCCCCCAACCCGAGCGCTCGCAGTGCCAAGCGGGCTCAGATACAGCGCATCCGCAAGGGCCAGAGCGACGGTGCATGGCGGGACAAGCAGAAAGAAAATCCCTACAGATGGCAGATTGCCTGGGCCGCCAGGTATCCCTGGGCCCAGCCTGTGCATGCTGACGTGGACGCCGGAGAAGTGCACGACCAAGTGTGCTGCGTCCCCTGCACGTTGATGAAGAAGAGCACCTAGCATTGTGTGTGCGGATGTTCACCCAGGACCTGTTCGACCTGGGCACGTTCCCGTTCCGTGACGCACTGAGGAAGTGGCTGGACAGCAGCAGCAGGGGCCGGTACATGATGAACCGGTAGAGTCCCAGTGTGCTGTGGTTTGCAGTGGCGGGTGACGGCCTTTGATTTGCTATGCGGTTGCTTGCTTTGGGCCTTTGCTTGGTCGGAATTACTTTTTGTTCACAAACAGTGCCAGAACTATCTATGCATGTGCATGAAGAGTGCGCACATGAACGAAAACGCGCCAACTCAGTGTGTGCCTCTTGGTCTATGAGCTCACCCGCCTCCCCCCCTCGCACTTCTGCGTCACTCGTTTGTGGTTCGTCTTCCCCCCCCCTTTCGCACCCTCCGCGCCGCCCCGCACCTCCCCCCTCGGGGTCAGCAGCGGCGGCAGCCAAGGTGGCGACCGGCTTTGTGGGCAGCCGTGTGGGCTACCGGGTGGGCCGGAGGTGCGCGCGGAGGCGGCTGGGGCTGGGGGGGTGGCACGCGGGCAGCAGCCCCTCGGAAGAGGGTCCGAGGACGGGACACATCGGCCACCTCACACCGGTACCCGCCCGCCGGGTACCTCACTACGCGTGTTCCTCTCTCACTGAACTGACTAGAGGGACACCTAAGTGGGGGCAGGAGGGGGAGCAGCAGGCGGTGGTGCTGCTGACGGGCTCTATGCGGTGCAGCTGGTGTGGCTAATAGGTGTGGCTAGGGGACCCTAGAGACCAGCGCTCGTTGGAAGGTGGTGGAAGCCCTCTGCCGGTGTCAGCGGCATCTGTGCGCGCCTTGGCTCCCCCCTCCGGCACCACGCTGTACTGCAACCTGCCGGATTTGATGCATCCTTGACTTTTTGTGTCGTGTGGGGCCAGTGTGTGCCAGAGCCGGATTCCAAAGGAGCATCTGCGCGCGGAGGTGCTGCAATGTAATGCCGTATAAAAAAGGGTACGGCATGGTGATGATATGCCGTATAGAAACGTGATGTTTCACTTCCTGCAACACTTGTACACAACTGTTTTTCTCTTTTGCCCCTTTGCACGCACGGCCGGTTGGTCGTACTACAGATTGGACCGCGTGGAGGTAGCCCATGTACGGCAATACCTGCAGGACATGCAGGACGCAGCCGCCGCAGGTATGTGTGTGTATGCCGTACATCCGCACGCAGATGCACGGGAGTGACATACACGTCAACATTACTACTACTACTGCAGCAACATGAACTACTACTACTGCAGCAACATGAACTACTACTACTGCAGCAACATGAACTACTACTACTGCAGCAACATGAACTACTACTACTGCAGCAACATGAACTTGTCCGCACGTATGTATGTATGTATACATGTGCGCGGTAACCCCTTATACAGTCAAGTCACACCAAGTCCGAAGTCGGGCTGCAACCATCACCCATCCCACGCTTTGCATTGAGGTCGTGATGCCGGTGGTCATATACCTTCCATCTCCTGTCCCACCCTCATCCCCATCCCCTGCCCCCACACACCACGCAATCGCTCCAGGGATGCGACCGGAGGTAGGGTAGTGGGAAAGCGGGAGGGGCGGTTCTCGTGCTGCATCGCGGCTCAGATTAATTAAAGAAAAACCACGCACCATCGCTCGCGTGTTGTCCTAGGGTTTTAGGCTTTCATGCGGATCACAGACCCTGTGAAGGATGTGGTGGTGGACTGCTGGTGGCGGATGACCAGGTGAAGTTGGGGAACCACATCCACAGAATCTGGATAAGGAGGGCCGCGAATAGCAGGTATGCGCACTGCTAGGGCATAACAGTTAGTTAGGTTAGGTAGTTAGGTTAGTCCGGCATGATCTTCTGTGTGATAAGGTAATAGTTCATGAAATCTGTCTACTTCGTAAAACCTTCGGCTCCCTGGCCCTTGGACCCCTAACGGGCCCATGCGGGCCCGTTACATGCCTGCAGGCGTGTGTGGAGTACGCGTCCATGTGCGACGCAGGGCCCTTTTCGCCGGAGGTACGGAAAGACTTGTACAGGCGTACAATCAGCCCAGGGATACGGATTCAGGCCTGTCAGCTACTAACTGCTGTGGTATAGCCAGGGCAGACCGTAGTATATATAAGCATTGACGTTTAGAAAAGACAATAGTGATACGGGCAGGATTTGAACCTGCGCCCTTGCGGATAGGAGCCTTAATCCTACGCCTTAGACCACTCGGCCACCGTACCCTGACATGACGAAAAAGTTTCACCTATAGCAGCTACTTAATTGATCTACGTATCTTGCCTCTTCTGCTGCCCCGCTATCGGTTTCCTGTTGATGGAACTCATCACGTTATGCGGCGCCCACATCGCTCTTCTTCTTGTGCAAATGGCACAATGTGATGTCCTGCCTACCGCCGTAAAATGCGCACGGGGCCAATTGTACGGCACCTACTGGCCTAACTTCAACGGCGGGCCGCATATGCCAGGACGATATCTGCCGGTACGACAGAGCGTGCATGCTTCCGTGCACCTTGAAACTAGTTGTTGCCCAAAGCCAAATTACTAACAATTTTAACAAGCAGGATGAGCTGGCGGTCGGTAAAAAATTACTGGCTGGCGGTCGGTAGCGGCAGGCAGCGGGATACATGCGTGAAGGGGACAGAGCGAGCGAGCGAGCGTATGTAGGTTCCTTAATGGGCGGCAGCTCCATATTATATAACTATGTATGTATGTATGTACTGTGTTTAGCACCGCAGTGATGAATGGGTGGGTGGATGCTTTGGGCGATTGCTGATTGCTGATTGTGGCATCATGTACAGCTTGAAGAACCTCGAAGGCCTCATGGCATATACATATGTATATCCGTACATCCATATGGGTATTGCGGTGTGAGCTGGTTGTCTGTAATTTTTTTTATTATTTCTATCTATGGGTAGTGCCCCCCTCCTAGCGCTGGTGAAGCAGATAGGGAAAGTCCCTATCGCTTATTATATCAGCAGGCCTAGCTAGGCTAGGGTGCGACCTATAGACGATAAAGAATTTTACAGACAGTGCCTAAAATTATAATATACGGAAGTAGTGGCTGGACGGCGTCGCTTACTGCTGGCCATATTAACTTGCTGCGTGGGGATTTTGTGATGTTTGCTTGTACGTTGTATGTTGCTTGCCATTTCGATGTTTGTTCTGCTCACTCGTTGGATTTAGTATTCCACATATTGCTGTGATGTTTTTTACGCCGGAGCGTTTCAGCAAGATACGTTTATCCACACCCTTGGCGGATCCAGCGTGGTAGAGGCGACGTTGACTGGCGCCGATGAAGTAGACGGGTAGCTAAGTGTAGGTGAAGATTGTAGTGAAATCCAGAGTTGAGAGGTCGTGGTTCAGGTCGGCTTCAAGCCGCCTTAAATAGGGCTCAGCCCTGTATTGCTGTCAAGCGGACCGTTTATCAACCGTTGGTCTGTCAAACTCGGACAGGCCGAAGTCCCTTCATCGTTCACGATCGGTTAGTTTCTGACAGCCGTCTTGGCCGAGTCCTTCTTGGACGTGGTTACTCGCGTTCGTACGCGGTACCACAACATTGCCTCCCCCTTTAGGGCTTGACGTCCGCGCAAGTCCGTTGTCGTACTGACTCCAGCTCTGCTGTCATATCGGGAGTGAAATGATCCGCTGGTTCCCAGCTGTTGTGCTCGTCGGTATATCCTTGCCACCGTACGAGGTATTCCTCCACGTACGTCCGTTTTCCGACTTTGCGTCGTCGGTAATCGAGCACCCTCTCAACCGGCAGATAACCATCTTCAGAGGTATCCTGCCAAACAGGCAATGTTTCGGGTGGTATGGGACGAAACGGGCCATCAGCCTTGTACGGTTTCACGAGGCTCACGTGAAACACATTGTGTATCTTCAGATTGGGCGTGAGAGTTAGCTTCACCGCAGCTTTACCAATCATCTTTTCCACTGGAAAGGGACCAACCCATCGAGGTTGTAACTTACGGGGTACCTTCGGGCCCATTCGTAAGTTTTTCGTACTTAAGAGTACTGAGTCACCGGGCTGGTACGTTGCCGATTTCTTATCTGCATTGTAGTACGCCGCGGTTCGATCTTGGGCTGCCATCAGGCATCTCTTTGCTTCCTTCAGTCGTTTTTCCAGGGTTTCAGCCATACCTGCGGCGGCCGGTACGTTACAGGCTGTTTCCCTCACCACCGGTGTTGCCGGGTGCCACCCGTAATTAAGGAAGAACGGTGTTTGGTTCGTCGCTCGGTTTAAAGCGTTGTTCACGGCAAATTCAGCCAAGGGCAATGCTTCATCCCACGATCGTGGTTCTGTAGCGCAATAACTGCGAAGCATGTCTCCCAGGACTCGGTTCATCCGTTCCGTTTGTCCATCCGTCTCAGGGTGGAAAGCTGTGGAGAGATTAGGATCGATTTCAATCATCCGTGCCAGGTTTTGCCAGAAGTGATCGGCAAATTGAGATCCACGGTCCGAGACCGTTTGTTTCGGCACGCCGTGCAACCGGATCACGTTTTGAAGGAAGAGTTTAGCGGTCTTTTCGGCGGTGATACTTTTCCGTACTGGGACAAAGTGCGCCATTTTCGTCAAACGGTCGACGAAGACCAAGATCGCGTTGAACTGGCGAGCCGTACGGGGCAAGCCGGTTACGAAATCCATGGAGACACTGTCCCACGGCATTTCGGGGATTGGTAAGGGTTGTAACAAGCCAGGCTTCTTGCCTGTACGGCTTTTGTTACGTTGGCACTTGTCGCAGGTAAGGACAACTTGTCGCACATCCGCGGCACAATTGGGCCAC
Organism: Volvox carteri f. nagariensis; assembly: GCF_000143455.1. NCBI lineage: Eukaryota > Viridiplantae > Chlorophyta > Chlorophyceae > Chlamydomonadales > Volvocaceae > Volvox > Volvox carteri. The sequence goes on from NW_003307565.1 coordinate 105,782, forward strand.
CAATGAGTACGTTGTACAAGTTCCAACGTGCGGTGAACTCCCGGGTGTCAGGCCAAGGGGGTCACCATGGCAACGGTTTATGAATTCCTTGCGGAGATCGCCGTGATTGGGCACCGCAACACGTTTCTTGCCATCAGGAAGAGTTTTGAGCCAAAAGCCCTCTTGCGTTCTTTCCAGGTTCGCAAGGTTCTCAGGGTTTTGGAACCACGGGTCCTTCTCGTATCCGGTCAGGATGCGAGCCCTCAGGGTTTGCCGCGTTTGCATGCGCGTCACTGCATTCAGCAGCGGATGTCGGCTCAGTGCGTCTGCAACGTTGGTTTTACCGCATCGGTGTTCCCAATCAAGGTGAAAACGGGAAAGGAACTCAAGCCATCGAGCTTGACGACGATTCAGCGTCGGTTGCGTCTTTAGGTAGATCAGGGGGTGATGATCGGTCACGACTCTCACATGATGTGGACCTTCCAGGTAGCAGCGCCACTCTTGAAGTGCGTGTATTACACCAAGTAGTTCCTGCTCACCCGTGGTATAGTTCCGCTCCGCAGGAGTGAACTTTTTACTGGTGAAGGCGATGGGTTTTCCGTCCTGCAGTAGGGTACCGCGTAAGGACGCGTCCGAGATCAATTCGAACGTAAAAGGCTTAGTCATGTTTGGGTACCGTAGCAGTACATCGTCTGCTACCGCATTTTTCACCATTTCAAAGGCGAGTACCCGTACTGGTGTCCAATCCTCAGGCCGGACTTGACCGTTTCCACGTAACATATCCGTGAGAGGAGCCGAAAGCGAAGCATACGCTTTAACGTACTTCCGGAAATAGTTCGTAAGGCCCAAGAACTGCCGTAACTCGGACACGTTCTGTGGCAGTGGCCATTCACGGACAGCCTTCACCTTCTTAGGGTCCATGCGAACTCCTTCGGCACTAACAATGTGACCGAGGTACTTGGCAAGCTGAGTTTGCGCACAATGGCATTTGGACGACTTTGCATGAAACCGTTCCCGTCGTAGCACTTCGAACACGGTTTCAAGGTGTTTTAGATGCTCTTCACGACTTCGGGAATACACCAGGATATCATCCAGGTAAACCACGACAAACTTGCCGAGGTAGGGCTGAAAGATTCGGTTCATCACCACTTGGAACGTGGCAGGGGCATTAGTCAGCCCAAAAGGTAGGACAACATATTCATAGTGTCCCAGGGGAGTACGAAACGCTGTCAGCGGTACATCGTCTGCTCGAATCTTAATTTGATGGTATCCCTGTTGTAAGTCAATGGAGTAGATCACACTACCTCCCAGACTATCCACCAAATCATCTATCCGCGGCAACGGATACCGGTTTTTAACCGTTTGTGCGTTCAGCCCTCGATAATCCACCACCATGCGTAACGTTCCGTCCTTCTTTCCCACGAAGAGGATCGGAGCTGCCCATGGAGATGCGCTAGGGCGAATCATCCCCTTTTGCATCAGGTCAGTTACTTGACGTTTCACCTCCTCCAGCTCAGCGGAAGTTAAGCGATATAATGGGCGAGATACCGGTGTTGCACCTGGTTGCAACGGAATGGTATGTTCCACGGGTCTATCTGGTGGTGGCCCCTTCAGGTCCTGAAAGATAACTTCGTATTTTGCAATCAGTGCTCTGAACTCCGGGTCTAGCGTTTGCTCAGTAGCGTTGATTGTGCGCGGTATTCCAGCCTGTGGGGACTCCGGGTCTTGCGTTTGTCCAACACTGGTGGCACGCTGCGATTCAGGCAATGCAACGGGCTCCGGGTTTTTCGTCTGTCCGGCATTGACTGCGGCAGCGGTAACCGGCTTCATGCCACCGCCGGTTGGCTGACTCTGCGCTTCACCCGCTTTTGTTTGCGCTTGAGCCGCTGCCTGTTTCAGTACGGCTTCAGCTCGTACTAGTGGTCGGACGAGCAAAGAATGCGCCCCCTTGCGCATAAGGCTTTTCGCTTCCTTGCGAGTAGCCGTTTTGACGCTTGCTCGATTCATGAACGCAGCGATTACGTGGTGAACTTCACGCTCCGTAGGTACCGCCGCGGACACCTTCCCTGGCGTATCCTGCCGCTGCTTAGCTATCCGACTAAACTTGACACGGTAACTGAGGTTCCTTTTGCGAAAACGGACTTGACTTTTCTCAAAGTCCAGATTCACCTTATACCGTTCCATGGTTTACGCGCCAACGATCACGTCTGCCGTTGCCGTCAGGTTGGGCAGTATCAGCGCAGGAACCTGAACCCGCATTGGACCAAGCTTCAGCCTTAGCAAGGTCTGGCCGAGGATAGGTGTAGTACTTCCGTCGGCTAAGCTCACATGTGAGAAGGTTGTATTCCCCACTCGCGTATGGAGCTCTTGTACGAGGGACTGCGAAACAAAGTTGTGGCTGGCTCCCGTGTCCAACAGGACATTCACCTTCTTGCCCCCAACTTCAGCAGTTACGTGAGGTGTATCATCCCCCACTGCTGTACAATGCGGCATGCCTGCCGTACCGGGTGCGTCATACCAAACTGTGACTCCAGTGGTAAGTCCAGGCAGGAGGGTACTCTCTCCCTGCAACCCGTACGCACAGTACAGTTGAGTGCCCTTTTGGTATTGCTTAAGGGGTACCATTCCGTTCAGCAAATCCTTTGATACCCGTGCCTCATCAGAGATCAGCACACAGGCTGCCGTACGCCCAGGTTGCAGCTGTTTGCATGCACGGTAATGGGCCAAGTATTGGGGAAGGAGTTTTGTCGGTGGCATCAGCCAAACCGTGTGTCCGCCTACGTCGGTATGTGAGAAGGGACGACCAGAACAAGTGTATGTCTTACAGACGGCGTCCCATCTGTGGTCCGAGGCGCAGGCATCAAAGGTGAAAGGCCTACCGATGCGTGCCTCCAGGGTAGCCAACTCATCGGCTACGATTGTACAACCACGAAAAACGTTTACCGACTTCTCCCTGCCGAACCGAGGCGGACGCGGTCACAACCCCGCCGGCCGCGTAGGTGGACGCACCGGATGCCAGCGCGTGGGAAAGCGGGGCCGCC